>NW_010194371.1:0-22709 GCF_000695765.1 Mesitornis unicolor | reverse complement strand
ATGGAAAGAGGGAGATTCTTTTGATCAGCTAAGGGTAATACTGATGAGTGCAGTGTGCATTGAAGCTACACACAACTTTTTTAGGATGGCAAAACTGCTTAATATTAAGCATGTATAATAGTATACAACAGATGCTAGCAGTAATGGTAAAGGTAAGCCTTGCAGGGCTGCCACCTCCACACAAACCTCCTTCTGTAAAGATGGGAGCTGAATTGCTGAGGTGAATGTTTCAAAATAACTGCAATAATTGTGGGATGTTTCTTTTGGTTACTCCTTATGATAATGTGTTAGCTTTGAGGTACATGCTGCCTTTCCTCCCAGGACTCCAGTCAAAACTCCAGTCCCTTTTACACTTCAGCTGCCTGGTATTTACATTCTCTGCTCATTGTTTGTTCTCACTTTCCTTTTGCCTCCATAGAAGTGCTTGCTGAGAGTTGTGCCATTTGTTAGGTACAGCCAGAAGATGTTGACTCTACTGCCTTCCCCACAGGAGTCTTCTGCGCAGTGATGCTCACCACAGCTGTGTCCGATTTCCTGAATGATGTGCAAGGTAAACATGCAATCAATTAGCAGTACTGCATCAGTGAAGTGATCACATTTGCTTGGATTCCTTGACTTCAAAAGCAGAAAGGACTGTTAACATGTAGCCTGACCTTGCATTTTCAAGGATTTGCTGCACAATTTGTTAAAAACCCTTTCCCTGCTCCTTTGTGGTCAGTAGGACTAGGTGTCATCACAAAACCAGGACTATAGGCACTACTACACGTAAGGCTGATGACCACAGCCCAGTTTCCAGAGACAAGCCCCAGGAGGAGATATGAAGCTGGAAACCAGGTGAATCAAGCTGGTGATTAGCTGCTATAGCACTTACATGCTGATTTCTGTAACTAGCTGGAGTATTTAGACATCCTGTTGAGACAGATTAAAAACTGGACATTTAGCACTTCAGTTTCCTGGCACTATATCATTTAGAAAAGCAGGCCAGTGACTTCCTATAGATTCTCAGTTTCAGACCTATACGCATTTCGGAAAGATAATCTGTATATTTAGCATTAAGTATATTTTTGCAAAGATAAAAAAAAAAATCATACAGAGCAAATGAACTAAAAAGGGGCACTTAAATAGAAATCAGAAGTTTCTACACTTCTTAAAAGCAAGCAGTCCCCCTCCACAATTCTCTCTAGGCAATTTACTAATTTTAATTAAATGCCCAGTCTCGCAATCTCTATACATTCAAAACTCCCATTAGTCAGATTTGCTCCTAGGTAGAGGCCATGGGGTCTTAGACTATTTTTAACTGCTTTTGATTTCATAAATAGTCTTCAGATCAGGCAGCAGTTGCTCAGGACTTGTACAAGAGCAGATGTGGGAGGTTGTCGTTTTGGGCAGTTTGCAAAATAAGCCATAGCTCGAAGTAGAGGATGGTCTCCACTGCTTTGCATATGGGGTAAAAACCATTGATGCCCAAAGGGATGTGGTGTCCTGCCAGATCAGAGCTGCAGCATTTGCTTCTCACTTCGTTCTGGTGTAAAGGACACCATGTGCCCTCCATCAGAAGAGACGCATAATCCAAATAATGCTTATCTCACTTTCGGCACTGGACTAAGAAGCACCGTTGATGTGGACTGCCCTTAAGTGACTTTATTACCTGGCTGACTGAGGACAAAACTTAAGGAGAAATGTTTCTTGACTTAGTCGTCTTAACTGAGCTTCTATAGGTGTCTGATGGTCCCATGGTCACCATGAAGCACTTACCAAAACAGACGAAAGTAAGTAGTGCTCTGTAGCTGGGAACCTTGATAGCTCCAGAGGGTAGGAGCTAGACGAAGAGCCTTGTAACCTACCCAAAAGCATTTGAGAGGCAAAGACTAGAAACCAAGGAACTTTTTGTGCATGTGGTAAGTTATGGGGGAGTTTTCTCCCTGGCTATGCGAATCAAGAACTTTTGTCAGCCCTTCTCTCTCTGAGACCACCAGAAAAACTCTTACTCAGAAACGCCCTTCTCTGATCTGTTCAGTGGCCATCCCTTCAACGTAACCACACTGCCTTTTCTTTCATTTCAAAGGTGGCCTTGCTGCTGATACCTATTTATGTTTAGTTTTTCTGTGTGGGTTCCCATTAATGACAGAAAGAAGGTCAGCTCGAGCTGCTGGGGCTGCAGTAAAAGAAGTGCATGTGTGTGACTACAGCAGTTCAACCCCTAATCTGTTCCTCCTGTTCAAATACTGTTTATTGCTGCTTGTCAGTAAAGAGTGACCAGTAAATGGAGATGCCAGCTCCATCTGGGTGCCAGATTACTGGGAGGAGAGCTGCTTCCTTTGAATCTTTCTGACACATTTCCTAAATTGAAGAAAGGATCTCTCCTGGTTTGAGACTGGCTTCCAGCCATCATTAGAGGGAGCTCTTGCCCCAGGAAGCCCCAATTTCCCTTTGCGTTCTTCTCCAGACTTGCTCTGAACCTCTGCACAGGGAGAAAATTCAATTGATTCATGAGTTGGCACCTTTCTGTACAGCACTGTCAACCATGTCAGCTCCGCAGGGTGCTTTGTAAATAAGTATCTTCATTTTCATTTGTTTGGCTTTCTGGATGTAACAGAAGAAAGATGTCTGAGCTAAACTGTAGTGGCACTGTGATCTTCCAGTGCTGGCTGGGGCAGCCGGAGAAGCTTTTTAGCCCTTCTGTTAACCTACATTACAAGAGCAGGGGAGAGCTTTGACATAATTTTCTGCTGTCATTTCACGAGCCCTTTGTTTGAACCATCACTGTTCTCCCTCATCCTGACCCTGTTCTCGTTTCCATCACAACTGGAGTAGTTCAAACCAAGCCTGGACAGTTACATGGGTGCAAACTTCTGTGAATGAGATCAGAGTTGGACTTTTTTGTGATAAAGGACGAAGGCCCAGGACCAAAATCTTAGCAAAACTGAGCATCTGACTCAGTAGTTAACCTTTGCTTTTAACTTGTAATCATTTTTCTTGGAAATCAGTGTCAGAATTGTGGCTTGGGGTACCCTGTCTCTGTGTTTGGTGCTTGATTTTGTAATCAGGGATGGGCATGTTGCTATGTTTTGTTTTCTGATGAGAAATGTGTGGAGATTAGATACACGGTGTCACTGGTGTTATTCCAGGCTGATAACATCACATGGCATCTTTCATACTAAAAGAAGGTGTAGATTGAATTACTGCAGGCCCAGCACGGGTTGTGCACCAAGTGTGTAAGAGTGTATTTCAGCTACATGAAGCAATACATGGGGTATTGTTTTAAATTTAAAGTGTCATCTATCACATGAGGGTTGTTTTTTAATGGACAGGAACAATTGTGTAACCAGATCCTCATGCTTATTAGATCTAATTCAGATTGGTGGATAAAATTCAAGTAGGAATTAATTTGGTGCTTGCTTTTAGTATCTTAAAGCTGGGAGTTGGCTGACTTGCAGCAGAGGGACTGTGCCCTGTATACCTGTAAACTTCTTAAAACTATGTGACTCATTTGAAGCAGATAAGGTTTTCTTGGTATTTGCAGTTTTCCTTCTACTCTTCTGTTTTCCTGTGGAGAGCACTTGGCGCTGTCCCCACTTCAAGGTAATACTATTTCATTTTGCAAAGCAATTTGTCAGGTTCCTAAGTGTGACCATTCGGCATGTAAATTCGGTGAGTAATCCTCATGCTGTCATCTTACTCATTTAAATAGGCTGAATACAAGGCATATTTTTGTAATCTGCCTGTGCTCTCCTGGGACAGCTTTGTAAATGACATGTTACATTCCCAAGTCTCAGCCAGGCAAAGAGGTCCATTCAGTGCCAATAAAGAGCAGTTATTTCTTAATAAGTATATTAACTGCTCAAATGGTGGCTGTGAAGATCTTAGAAAAATCTCCATTGGAGAAAAAGCAAGCGGAAGCGAAGCAGTGAACGCCCCTGCTCAGAGCGTGTGTCTGTCAGGATGACATCCAGCGTGCTGCTGGCACATCTGGAGTGTTTGCTTCAGTGGGGTGATCCAAGTGCTGTGGGTTAGACCAGTCCGCAGGCAAAGGGCACACCACTGAGCAGACGGTGCCCAGGAGTCCAGGGTTGTGTTTCCAGGCTTGCTACAGCTGACAGTGGCCACTGTTGCCACCAAAAGAAGCAGCTCTGCCCTTTCCTGCCCTTCTTGTAGCCATCACTAAGAGCATTTTTTTCAGGCAGCTGAGTTTTGGAGGTGACCTAGTTTAAAACTATCCAGGAAACAGCAACAAAAAGTAATTCTAAATTATCTGATTCATTGTACAGCCACAGATACTGGCTTCAATGCATGGTGGCACTAGAGCAGAAATAAGTTGTGGGGAGCAGCGAGGAAAACCAGGACTACCTACTGCAGGGGGGTTGAACCTGATGATCTTTAAAGGTCCTTTCCAACCCAGTACATTCTATGATTCTATGTTTCTATACTTCTGGTTGCAGTGCTGCTTTGTGGTGCCTTAAAGTGAGCCTGAAGCTCCAGGTTAAGATACCTATGCAGCCAAAATTTCCCACCTGCCTCAGCTTCACCACACTGATACATTAACTCCCTAAGCTAAAGAGATGCCAATGGAGGTCTGCTCTGTCAGCCCCCCCGGCTATAACCCCTGCCCAGCTTAGTTACTCCATGCTGTCTTGGCCAATTTGGTTCAATCTGTGCCAGTATCTTCTCCAGTGAGTTCTCTTTGCTGCTTCTTTTTTTTGCTGCCTAAGGCTGTCAAGTCATGGTCTGAAATTTCTAGCAAAGAAAAGAAGATATTATTTTCACAGTGTGCAGAACTGAGCAGAGGAACTCACTGTTGTGGGATGTTGTAAAGACCAAATGCATAAAGGTGTTTTTTGTCTTTTTTTAAAAGGCTTAGATAACTCATGGAGGCAGGCTATAGTGACATCTATTAAATGTGATGATCTCGGGAAGGCTGTTACTAGCTAATTGATGTGAAAGGGGTCACTCTGTGCATAACCTGCTGTACTCTCTTCCTTAAATCGTAATTTGCTTCCTCAATCCTCTCCTTAATTTGACAAGGTCTAAGTTTCAGGACAGCAAACTGGGATGTTGGACTTTTGGTCTGATCCAGCATAGCCCTTCCTGCTACTTCACTCACAATATTTTAATAATTTGTGAATGGAACTAAAGACACGAATGTGCACTGTCACACTTTGTGTACGAATTATCACCTGCAAGTGCCATAGCTTATCTGCCAAACGGTATGGTCGTATATTCTCCAGAAAGAATGAGATCTGGGTGTTAGCTTACAAACATGAAGTTGTCCAGTCCTGCACAGCAAAGATAAGGCCAACTATGTTAAACTTCCGGTGCCTTCACTCCAGCTGGCATTCTGCTGTGAACACTGAGTGCATGGGAAGAAAGGAGGAATGTGAAACTTGCTCTCTTTGATATATAGGTTTAATTATAATCAATTTATCCCACCAGCAAGTGTCTGCAACTGAAAATTGCCAAGGAATATTTCAAGACTGGATTTGCTTTTATTTGCATGGGCATAAATGGAGAAGTATTCCCTTGCAGTTGTTGGATATGGGACAGTGTGACAACAAGCAGGATCATCAGTAATTCATGGTTCTGTTGTTGCCTTTTGTGCATGAGTCTGACACAGCAGAGCCAAGGAGAGCTCCTCCTGCCTGTCCTCCACCTGTCCTGCTGGTGTAGCTGGTGTAGCTCCGACGGCAGTTAGGAATATTTGGATCAGTGGGTTTTGTTGCAAATACTCTGTGAAACCAATCTCTCTATGTAAGAGGAAAAGGCAAACAAACATGTTCTGTCCCTCTCCAGTGCTTTTCAGCTGAGGCCAGCATGGTTGGTTGTGTTGCTTTTTTTCATGGTTATCTCTGGACTATGTGAAAGCTTTTCAAACCTGTGCCATTACCTACTGCTGCCCCACAGTGTGTCCTGGGTGCTTAGGAATACTGTCACCCTTAATGATTTTGCAGCTATATCAGAAAGAAGGTTTCCTCCCTGCTGAGAAGCCCATGGCAGTAATGCCCTGTGATGTGTGAGGAAGGGTGAGCTCGGGGCTGACTCCTGGGATCCCTTGTGCTCATGGGGGTAAGGAAAAGACCTCCTAGGGTGTGCTTCAGACATCTGACCTCAGGTCCACCCAGCACACGGAGAGCCTGTGGGATTTATCAAGAAAGAGAGAAGGGGCCGTATCCTTCCACCATGTGGCTTGGAGGACACGCACAGCACGACACTGCCGAGCGAACCTGGTTTCCAGCGCAGGGCACAACAAACATTTTTAGTAGCAAAATGCACAGAGGGCTCTCAGGTCTCCTGACCGCTCTCAGCTGTCTGACAGAGATGCAGGAACTTCAGCTGCAGCAGGGCACACAGTGGGATGAGGGCCCTGCCCTGCTCTAACACCATGAAGTAAGAAGTGGTTTCATTCAGAAAGGCAGTTTCTGCTTTTCATTCAGAGTAGGAAGCTTGTGACAGGATCCAGAGAGGGGATGGAGGGAAGTAACCTTTACACGCAGTGGGAAACTGAATTCATTGAAGAAATACCTCCCCTGACCCTACACATCTCCTAAACCAATCTTCTGCCCTGGGATAGATAATCTATCAGATACTGACCACACTCTCGTTTTTCTCAATGAAAAGTAGGAAGCTCTACGTGTCCTGCAGACAAGTCCTGCTTCCTCGTGCTGGCCAGGACAGCAGGCGCTCACAGACTCACTTGTGGGGGAAGAAACTGCTCTTTGTGGGGTTTGGCCTTCACGGCGGTTATCGCTCTTGTTTGGGAGTCATGTGCCTTAATCCTCCCAAGTGGGCTGCCCTGTAGTTTAACATTCCCCGAATTCCTGCCGCCTGCTGACACGAAGCGCATTCAAAGGCAGCTCCAGAGGCCAGCAGGCTGCGGGAAACCTTTGCACCAGCTAAATGGGGGCAGCCGCTGCTCCTGCTCTTGTCCCTTGTGCCAGGCCGCCAGGCCACCCGTGCTGGGGATGGATAGAGCTGGGGAGCAATTACTTGGAGAGTCACCACCAGCACCCCTGGGCTGGATGCCCACGTGCTTTCAGATCCCCAGTGCAATGTAAATCCCACTGTCTGCTGGAGGGCAGAACTGAGGCAGTGGTCAGGAAGGATTTTTTTGGGAGGCTGGATCTCCAGTCACAGGGGGGCACAAAGGTGTAGCTGGGAAGTGAGATCCAGAGAGGAGGACCAGCTGTGCCCCCTGTGCCTCAGCCCCACTGATGAGACCCAGGTGGGAAGTACTGCTTTGGTCTCTTGAGTCTACTGTGGGCAGGGTCTCATACAGCCCTAAAATTCAGGAGAAAGTGACTTTTTTTTTTCTGCTGTCTCAGAGTGTGGAAAGCTTCATCCTTGTCCTGACTTGATGCTTGGCAAACATTAACTTCACTGACCCTGAGCAGGACTGACAGGGAGGGATACCTTTCTCTTTCTCCTGTTTGTAAAGCGAAAACAATAATAATAATAATTAGAAAAAATATCAATTTTGCATATAAAGAGTGTTTTAATATTGGCTAGAGATAAAAAAGCAGCCTTTGGAAAGGCTGAGTAATTTGCTTGGTCCTCTGACTTTGCAAATACTTGAAACTAGAAGTCCTGAGAGTATCAATAAGATGGCTCTGCTGAATAAGGATTATGCTTGCACGCAAGCACTGGGGACCCAGGAGGTGACAGGATAGGAAGGATCACAGTTATGTTTTCTCTGTCTGTTATGGTTTCTAATTTTCTAAGAATTTCAGTGACAGGTAGGAATTTGGAAGCTTTTGTGTGCTGATAACAGTGACCGTTAGGATTTGACAAGTGTGAAAGACAGGCATATGTTGGCCCCAAAGATATGCAACACCAACCAACCTCCATCGTCTGTGGAGGAGTGTTTACATTTTACAACTTTCTGAATCAACTGTCACTTTGTCTCATTCTCTCTTTTTTTTTTTTTTTTTTTATGAATGAATTCTGAAGCAAGCCAGACAGAAAGGAAGGCTGCAGCATGTTTTATAGCTTGTGTTTCCTTCTGGTGAGGATGTTACATTTGCTGAAGCGAATTTCTGAAAGAGATGTGGAAGGGTTTTCTGGTCAGGGTTAGGGGATATTTCATTCATGCAGGAAGTTGCAAAAGCTGAACAGAAAGTGTATATTCTAGAGGTTTCAATTTTAAAAAAAAGTAGGCTGGAGGGTGAAATTGCAAAATACCAGCTGAGGTTCACAAGTCAAGTTCACTTCTTAGTCCTCATAAAGTTTAATTTTAACAGTAATAATAAAATTCCTTTAAATACAAGACATCAGAATACTTTTCCAGCCACTGTCTTTTATTGTAAAAATTTTAAAATGCTTATTTCTGTGATGCATTTCTGTGACAAATAATAGCTGCCTCTTACGTAAGCTGTTCTACTGCAGAAACCTTGGACTGCACACAGGGAACTGTCTGGAGCCGGAATGGATGGGATGGACATAACATCACTGAAGTTTGGGTTTAGGGAGTTTCAACATGTTACTGCCAAGCAAATCACCAGCGCAGCAAGAGATGGGAATGCTGCTCTGGTGTCCGGAGGGGATGCACGAGCTGATTTGAGCGGTGATTGTGGTTCAAATGCCTTTAATACTCCACATACCAATGCATCCAGGACTGGAAGCTGATGTGTTTTAGCTTTGTTCTGGTAAGCAGTTAGGTTTTCCCACTCATTTCTCCTAGACCCACAGCACACAGCTTTTTTACAGACATGTATCCTTTGTGGGACAGATGCCAGGGGGATGAGAAGGGAGTGTTGGCACAGGCAGCAAATGATACCTTAGTGAACCACAGGGATTCATGGCTTTACAGGTTTTAATGTCAGGAAGAGTTCATTGTGGCCATTTAGGCTGACTTTTGATGTCACACGGGTGAAAGAAGCTCACTCCAAACTTTCTACACCAGGCTCATACTTTCTGTTTGAGTGTCTGTGTATTTTTAGAGAGACAAATTCAATCTTGATTCAAAAGACTTCCAGTGAATTTGCCACATCTCTAGATAAGGTGACGCACATATATAACTCAAGCTGTGCGAGCCCTTTATGCAGACCAGCTTCAGCCAGTTTAATCCTCTCTTACATCACTATTCCAAATGGATAAATTCCTGAGTCTGAGCACATGATAGGGAATAAGTGAATTACTGAAGATGTCCATCATGTGAAACCTGCTAACTGACCATGTGCATGCCTTAAGCTTGACCCAACAAAAAGTGTGTTAAACTGTCTCTACAGTGGATTTCATTTTCATTAGGGTCTAAGCTAGCGCAATTTACTTTGCAGCTGCATTATGCTTAGGACACATGGACCGTCAGGCACCAACCATTACGGTGGCTTAGCTGACAATCAGTAGCTTGATTAACTGCCTGAATTCACTCATGCACCCCAGCCCAAAAGCAGCAGGTGGAAAAGATCTTAATAGCTATATTGTTGTCTCATTTAGTTTTCCCTGGACACATTTTATAAGCTAGAGAAGGCCTTGGATGCACTTCAGAAGTCAGTTTACCATGTTATTTGAAAGTGAAGGGCAAACAGAGGCAAAATTTACATTTCTCCAATGAGAAATGGGACCTCTAACTTAAGGGGTTTTTTGTTAGTGAAAGCAGTCTGTGGTCTTCAAAGGTCACAAGCGTTCACAGTGCCAGCTTAGTGTCTCATCCAGCAAAAGAACTTCTCCTGTAGCTTAGCTGCCTCCTAAAATCACATGAGGGAGATGCTGTGAGGCCTGGAGCTGCTTTGCCTGTGTGATATCATGTGATCAGAGCCTGGAATGACATGGAAAGTGACAGGTTGACCCAGCAGATGGTTTCATTAGCACTGCACAGGTCATGACAGCAATGCCCGCAGTAGCCCATAAGCATATTGGGAAGCGAGTGCCAGGAGCCATAGGGAAAGCAAAACTGAGTTTGCAAAATCAGCAGATGAAAACCTCAGAGGAATGAGTAGGAGAGCAGCTGAAACCTGTATGCAGAACTGGTTTTCTGCTGCTGTCCAACCTGGTTTGCTAATACACTGGTGTCCAAGTGCCTGTCATGGACTTCAACAAGCATTCAAATTTGTGAAATACTTGGAGGTCTCTGTCTTGTGTCTGCCTTTGCTGTTGTTCCTAAACATTTGCAGGTAGTTTACCAAAGGGATCTTTGTTGAACTGTTCAGTGTTCCTCAGCTGTCTTGGAGCCTAATTGAGCCACCATCCCCAAGTCGCAGACCCACGAACCCCAGGGAGCACATTTTGACATCTATCATGGAGAAAATATACTGGAAAGAAGTAGAACTGGAGAGAAGCAACTAATTTTCTATGTAATCTGGGTGTAAAAGTGGAAGATTTCTACTCTCATGGGCTGAAGAGTTTGGCAGAAATTTGCAATGAACACCCAATTGGATTGGAAAAAAAGTTCTACCCACTGCTGTTTGCCATCCCAGCTCTGCCTACATGCATAGTGGAGCAGACTGGCCCAAGAAGTGCAGTCTCTGGCAAGGTTTTTCCTTTGCTGAATGTGAATGCTATTGATCTGCAGATCTTAATTAAACTGTCTGCCTATTTCAGCTTGCACAATTTAGATAAGAAAATGACTATGCCTTCCAGACTCAGAAAGAAACCACTGGCCCTCTTCCTTATTTGGTGTAAGTCTGCCGTTTTCATGCTGCCCAATTTGTAATACTGAACTGTCTGTACTCAAATTGAAAGCTGCTCCCCACCATAGACCAAAATTTCTGTCTTGTTTGCCCTCTAGATGGCAAACTCTCCCTAATTTTGTAACAGGGACAGCCACTGCGGTTGCTGCTGGCTTTTGCAGCCGTTAATTTGCCGCACAACTTCAGTTTGTATTTTGGAAACAGCCAGACACAAAAAGAGCAAATCCCAGCAATGGTAAAGGAAGAGGAGGGGTGAGGGGGGATCAGTGGTGACATATGCAAGTTTCATAGGGAGATTTCTCATAAGGTGAAATGTGAATTAACAGGCATTGATTTACCTTATACGTTTGGGAAGTGCTGTAACCGATGGTGCTGTGGATCTCCAGGAGTTACCTCTCCTGGTCTACTGCAGGCTTCTGCTTAGGTGCTTTAGTTGTGATTGAAGCAAGAATAAAACATAACTTTTATTTCTTTCTTTATTCATTTGTTTTGCCAGTGAGAGGAGACTCAAGCAGGGAGTCAGGGCTCATAGTTACTCTGCAGGCAGCAAGTTCTCCTCTTCTTCCCCCTACAGCCCCTTCCCTGGGTTTACTTAACGTCCTGTCTCTAATTCCTTTCCTCCTTTTCAGCTCCTCTCTCCTGCCAGATGCTTTCTTCTCTCTTTTTCAATCAGAATCCAGCCCTGGGACTCCTTCTTTAACCCCTACAGCTATGCAACTCCATTCCCAAACAGCACCTCCTCTCTCTGCCCAATTTCCATCTCCCTTAAGCATTCAGACCCAAAATGCGGTCAGCACTTGCACAGAGCACCGTGACAAGGTCACAAATGACCATCTCTCAGCTGTCTCTCAATATATTACTCCCAGAAGATGTAGAAATTTTAAGTCTTACAAAGAGAGTTTTGTGGCCCAGGTCATAACCATCCCTCTGCTTCCCAGAAGCGTAGGGCCTCAGGGGAGTGAGTGAGTGAGCCTTCCAGGGAGGGATTTATCTGCTTAAAGTGGTTGTCCACAGTGCAAGCATCTCTAGCTGAGCTGGTCACCTGGGCTGCATTTGCAATCACTGGAGAGCTGTCAGCAGATTTCGGGGAATCTGTGGCACTTCCTGAAGTGGTCACCCACATTGGTTACAAGTGTTGCACTCCCTAAACTGACCATAAAGAGAACCTGGGCACACTGCGTAGATAGAAAGTCATATCACAGGCAGAATTAGGGAAGAGGAATGTCATTCTTGTGGCTCTGGTCAGCTGAGGTGACATTTTTATTTTATCTATTTCTTGGAATTCAGAATATTTCAGACTTCCTCTTTGGGCAGGAAACAGAAGAATTTTTGTCATGCCTAGTAAGACTTCCTCCTTACTTTCTCCTTGAAAGCTTTTAGAAATCAGTTCTCAGCCATTGTAGTAGAGGTAAGTAACAAAATGTGTAAGCTCAACCCTTCTGAAATGGGTAAAGAAGGTAAATGTACTATTTTCCAAATCAGAATTGAGCAGACACCATTTCTTATGTATACACTCAATTATAAACCTAGGCAGGAATATGAGGTTTCAGAAAGGAACTAGTTCTTTCATTTTTGGTATGATGAGGGGGTTGAGGAGATCCAGACAAGTACCTGCATTCACTATCCAATCTAGCACTGCAGTATTTTCCTAGGGCAAGTGAAACATCATTTGTCTTTTCTTAATCATCTGTTCTCAGCATAGAGAAAGAACAAGTGATTTCCAGTCTGTGTGACGTCTATGTGACAAGTGCATCCCCTCCCCACTGAAGTATTTGCTTATTTCCTTTAAGTTGATATGTTGGTACCAAAGGAAGGTGCTAGAAATATTCCTAGATGGGAATATGTTCTCAGAATAACAGAGATTTCAGAGCCACAAACAGCCAGTGGCTTCTCTGTTCATTGTTCTTTTGCTGTGTCAGTGGAAATTTCTCAATTTTTGAGCAGTTGAGCCAACAATCTTTTATTACAGAGCCTGATTTCTTATGTTACATGAAAACTAGTTGGAAAACAGTCAGTCAATAAGAAAAAGAATAATTTTTTTTTTGGTGCTAACAAGTACTGCCTTATCAGTATGCTCCACCTACAAAATAACCACATTCAGATCTATGGAGATTTAGATACAGAGTTATGATGAAAGCAAAGGACCTGTGAACTTGATGGCCTGGAGGCCACAGTGGTGTAGTAGAGTGCTCCTGTTGAGGTGTTGCAAATGCAAAAGTTAGGGTTAGAAGACGCTTTGAAAAATGTATGTGAAGTCACACCAGCTTATGGCATCAGTGTCTTGGTTGCATGAAGGTCTTGATCAACTGTATGTGATTTTTTAGTTTTAAATTTGGCTTAGTTATCATGTGGATAGTTATAGAAGGCTGGATTTGTATTTTAAATATCTGTTAGGACCATAACAAGCAAACTCTATACGTAAAGAAAGAGATATTAATGAAAGAAATGTAGTTTTGTGAAAGGTGACAGTGTTAGATCTCACTTTATCACTTGTTCCAAGCAGAGACCCTCACCAAAATTACACTAATTACATTATCATGAGCGCACTGTAGTGGAGCTCTTATTTCACATGGGAAATGATTATTTTTTATTAATTGATATGTATTTAACAGTTCCAGCAATGACTTAGTGCCTGAGTCCAGGGATTACATGGGTGCAGAAGAAGAAGACAAAAGTCATAGGGAGAGGGGCTAAGACTGTCTTTCTGGTGCATAAATATAGTTGGAAACTTTCCAAACCCAATAGGAGATGCTATTTTTGCTAAACTAAAATTTGCATTAGGAAAATCATAATTTTTGAATGAAATGGCTGAGTTTTCTTTTGGGAGCTTGAAAATACGGTGGGTGCCATGGTAGGTAACATGTTCAGTTGCTCTCACTGACACCTGCCAAGGAAGCTGCCCTGTCTGATATCTGAGATAGAGACTCAGTGGTAGGAGGAGTGGACAGGGCAGTCACAGACAAATTGGCTTTCCTAGAAAATGTAATGGGCTCTGAGAATGGGTGGGTAAGGGCATTCAACCCTATGAATGATCTGGTGGGTTTTTTTTACTGTTGGTCCCATCTGGCACCAATATTTGTCTGAAACCCTGCTGCTTTCTGTGTAACAGAAATTTCACTGGTGGCCAAGTGTACAGTGTAAACCTTGCTCTTTAAAGTGCCAGTTACTGCTGACTGATGGTGTTAGGATAGTTCAAGCAAGCTAGCAGCTACACGGTTTAACCATTCATCTCAATTGCTTCATCATATCTCTGGGAACGTGTTTAAATCCAAATTGATTACTTTTATTGCTATCTTAGGATAAACTCTACACAAATTAGTCTTTTGATGCTTTGTAAATGCATACCTTTTCATAGCCTGTTTATCTGGCATGTCTTATGGAATTAATGATGTTCATTCCCAGTTGACCAATTTGCATTAGTGCCACCTTTACCCAGTTGCAGGATATGCTTGAGCTGACCCTCCCCAATTAATCATATCCACCAACACAGCCTGACCTTCACTTAATCATATTAGTCAGCTGGCAGCTATTTATTCCTTATAGGTGGATGTACTTGTAGATGTCCCTGTTAAGAAGAGCAGAAATTCAATCTCAGACTATATTTTTCTAGATTCACATACACTACAAATACTCTGGATTTAATTCTGGACCAAATAAAGGAGAACAGTTCTCATGGATGTGACACTCTCACCTAAGACTAATAGGTTCTAACACTTGGACTCATCCATCCAGTTTTGTTTACTTAATTCATAAGTCAAATGGAAAGATTTTGTCACTGGAGCTGTTATAGTCAAGGGAGAGAGATGACCATCTCCAGAGTGTGCTTTACCTCACTAAAAGTCAAACCAAGGCAGGCACCTATATCTTTCCACCGACAAACCTTCATTTTGTAGATAATAATCATGGTCCAAAATGGGTAGGAATGATGGCCTAAGAAAGGACAGAAAGTTCTTCAGGAAATCTCCATTGGCATATTTCCAACTGAAGTTTTAGCTGAAAGTTAAGCTTCCCTTGAAGTATGGGGACAGTCAACTGTGCTAGCAGAAAAGGATCTTAGGACAGATTTCAAGTTATCTGTATGCCACTTCTGTAGCCTAAATACAAGGTCTGGTGACATTTCAGATAACCTGCCATGTCCCACCTGACCTTCAGCTGCTGGAGAAGGGCACAGGTTTCCTGTACCTTATGTGTCACATCTAGCAGTGCGACCACGTCTATTTCACATACACAAAGGCATCCCAAACAGCATCAGATACCTAGGTTTAAGTAACCCAAAATCTGCTTGAGAGTTATTATATAATAGTCCCTTATCAAAATGTTAAAGAATCCACCAGACTGAAGGAAAATGCTGGTATTCACAATCTTTTGGATAACTAAATTTTGTCCATCCTCTACATCTGCGGCATACTTCGTAAGATATTCTTCTATCATAATGTTGAGTGACTGTCTTTTCTCTCAGGTTCCTCATGCAGTGTTTGGGACAGATTCAGATGTACATAGACTGAGTTACCCAGGTCCCAAAGACTGATCAGAAAAAGAGAAAGAGAGAAATGCATGTTTTTAATCATAGCCTTGTGGAGTGACTTTGTCAGTTCCATTATTTGGAATTAGAATGGTCAAAATTTGAACCACATCCTCCCCTCAAAACATATTCCTTTCTTCTGTTTTCCCTCTTTATCTTACATTATTTCTTTTCTTAGTAAGAACCTTTTTTGCAACAGAATGTCTCATTTACCAGGGTGTCATTGCTTTTAATGGTGCAGGAGACTGCATTTAACTGGAGGAATGACCCAAAATTCAGGGTCTTACTGCTTGTTCCAGTTAATAGAAGAAACCAGGGATGTGCCAGGTTTCTTTGTTATAGCCTTCTTATACCAAAGGAGGATGAGGTGATTGTTCCTTAGTGTGATCCGTAAGAGGTGCTGGGGTGCTCACAACACTTCACCTCAGATACTTGTCTTTGTGGCCTCTGCCCAGCTGCAGGCACACCTGGATGGAGCCTAAACACATCTGTAGAGGCAATGGTTAGTTTTCCACTGGAGGATTCAGATTTCCCAAAATAAATGCTTAAAGTCAATGGCTTGAATATTGCCTGCCCCACACAGCATCTCCTCTGACAATTCTTTCTGCACCATTGCTTCCTTCCTCTTTGTAAGCTGCCTTTCATAGTCTTCTCTGGATTGGATCTGTTGCTTTTTTGCTACATTTTCTATCAGCCTTTTTCACAGAAAGCATTTCTCAGCGGAAACCTCAAGGTCTTCATATGCTTTCCATATGTCTATGACTAGAATAGGCTTGTGCACTCAATGGGAGTGGAGGTTGCAGTTGTTTTTCTTCAGGGAAGCTTAGCCTAAATCACAACACTTTACTTCTCTTGGGCGCGTGTCAGTGTTTTACCCAACAAACATGGCTGGGCAACAGTGACTGTTAAGTGATGCTGAAACAGCATGAACTTGATTCTCCTTTTATCAAATATGGTTTTAGACCTTTCTCCGCACCCTCATTAACTGTGTTGAACATAGTGGCAATGTTTTCTGTAAGCAAGATCAGATAACAGTGTATTTTATATTCATGCATCTGTATGTAGCATAACATTTTTTCCCCACCCCAATACACTCATTTTCTCAGGCATGCATTTAAACCCCTTGGCTACAGTCTAGTACTAAACTAAACCTTTGAAACTCCCAATGCAAAATTTATAAAAACCAGATTTGCTGTTTAGCTAGAAAAGGAATAATTTCTTTTTTACTCTTCTTACCACTAGCATCATTAATCTCATGATCACCCAAGTAATTTGCAATGGTGGGTGAAAATTTGATCCAGAATTATTTGGTCAACAGTTCCTTCACTAGCAGGCTCCAGTAGATTACTGATCTATGGGAGATGTGCTACAGTAGTGTTACCCATCAGTGTGTACATACTTCTTTACTGTTGAAGCTGGAGCTTAGCGGAATCTACAGCTTTTTGGATAGAAGCAAAAGGAAAGGCCAGGGGGATGCACCCACAGAAAGACATTTGGCCACCTTTCAGTGAAAAGAGAGCATCAAAGAAAATATCAGCCACCTTATCATGTGGAAAAAAGTCTTGCAGAAAGGTGGAGAAAAGATAGATCTGAGAAGACTCTCAATATGTATAAAAATGAAGTGATTAATTAGTGGATGGAGACTAGACTGCCAGTTCAGAATTGTGATTTTTCTGTAAAGGTTAGAGAGTAAATCTATGAGCTACCTGAGTTCAGTGTGAGTTGGTGTGTGAAGAATAAACAGATCCCTGAAGCGGTGTAGTGACATGACTGCAATGCTTACCCTCACACTCAATTTCAGAAGCTCTGCATTGTTTAGGTGTGGTGGTGGTTATGCAGCTTTTCATTTCAGAACTGGTGCATTTGATGGGCCAGACTTAACCATAGCTTCCCACAAAAGCTAGATTAATCTTGCTTTGTTTTAGATGTCCACAGTGTAGAAATATGCGTATATGAGCTAATAACCCATAGCTTTCTTCATAGTTGATGGAAAGAAATAGTAATCTTCAGAACTATTGCTGTGATGTATTTTAGATATCTACTTCACTGTGAGAAGAATTATGGACCAGAAGAGCCTGTTTCTCTCCACTGATGATAAAGGTAATCTATATGGTTGGCTCAGAGGGAACCAACTACAAGGAACTTACTGGAGTGCTGCCTGACAGAACATGCAGACAAATGAATCTGATGGCTGTGAGCTCTGTGTATTCTCTGCACAGCCACATTCCTCTGGTAATGGACCTCTTTCCATTTTGTTGTGATTAATGCCATATTTTCTGTAAGTGAATTTTTTCTGTGCCATTTACTGACCTTTGCAGCCCATCTTTGAACTTCAGTATGCATTTTTAATTGGATTCTCTCTGGTATTACTGAACTTTTTATTTGGAAAGCAGAATTTTGACTTGACCTGCAAATATCAACTCTTCTATGCCAAGTCAAGCTCATTGCTGCAATAGCCTTGCTCTCACCTTGTTATCAGTTACATTACAAATAATCTGCTAACTAATTCATTTCCTAAACTGTTCGTTTTCAGCAGTCTTGTTTTAGCAGCTTCCAGTAGTCTTAATGCCTCTTACAAAGCATACTGCCAGATTCCAATGCTTTTAGAGCTGCCACATCCAACACTAGGGAAGATTTCAATCTGTCTAGCTTCCCTTCAGTGATACTTGCCTTCAGGTATGATCAGGAAAAATGCAACCATTTCTTCTAGTTCTGCGCCTCAAAGAAAGGCCCTGAATTTCTTGGATATCACTGGCAGAGTTACAGAAGTTCACTGCTTCTGTTTCATCTGATACCAATAGTTACTTTATTTTTGAGCTCCACAGGATCCTGTTGAAAGTGGGAGAAATCTCCACACACCATCAAATATTAGACACATTGGACTGAAAGGAACATTTTGGTGATTCAGGTCAAACCTTGGAATCAGAGGTAAGGAAGGTCCATGGAGCATCCTGTTTGCCCCATTCCTGACAACCAACATCCAGGACAACTCTTCAGTGATCTCTCATTTATCCAAGCTCTCTAGGAAAAAATCTAACAGCCATCGGAATCAGCATGCCATAGAGTGTGAGCTACAGAGGAGAAGAGCAAGGAAATGAGCAGAAGAGATCAAGAGCACCAGTAAAGTTCTGCATACACAGAGTTGATAAAGGGAGAGGCTGAGGCTATTTGGACTGCAAGATGGGGAACCAGGAGGTGTGGAAAGTACTGATGTCCTCTGCTTCATGAAAGATCAGTAGGTGTGTGAACCATGGAAGGTATGAAGTCACTTTCTCAACAATGAAAAGAAACCATGGTAATGAAATTTGCTTATAATATAGAAGGAACATTAATTACACTGAATTGTAACTAAAGAGTCATACATTAGGCCAGGATAGCTCCCTTGTAGTCAATGGAGAACTGCTCAGTAACATAAGAAGAATTCGGGTGACATACAGCCTTTTCTAGGAGACATTGATACTAGGACAAGTGTATTTCATCTGGCCTCACTCTTGCATAATTCCATGATGCCTCAAGTGTTTATCATTAGACAGCAAGCCAAGTATTTTCTTTACTGTATAACCAATTTATCAATGTTTGCTTCCTGCATTATAAATGGCATTTTCATGTGTTTTTCACCAAACACACTGACTTTAACTTTATTCAATTAGTAATGAAGAAGAATGAAACATTAACAACTAAGAACTTTGCTGACTTTATGCACTAATGTTTGGCACTTCATCAGCAAGCAAACACAGTTTTCCTATGGACGTAGCTATACACTGGTGGAGGCAGAACCAAAGTCAACAAACATTTTAATTACCTTAGGTACCATATCCGCAGGCATCACATTACAGACCATGTACTTCAGAGAAAGCTGCCGCTTAGCTGCAAGGAGACCAGAGCCTTTGCATCAGGGAAGGTCAGAAGTCAAAGGAAATGCCAGAAGAAGCAGCAGTCAGAGTAAAGGAGCTTAATAAAACCCTCACCTTCTTGTTTACCCTTGATTTCTCTTTTATTGTATAATAGAGGCAAACCTAAATGCATAAAGACACAAGAAGCAGCTGGACTATGTTTGCTCAAGAAGGGGACTCAGCTGACAGTGTAGACAGGAACCTGGTCAATCAAACCACACTGCTTTTCTGCTCATCAGTGCCCTGAGGCCATGCATGCAGTAGCTGGAATTAAGTCCTCACATTTGCACTGATGGATAGGATGCTTTGACAATGCTACGGCAGAAGGAATAATTGCAGCTGATGTTAAGTATGTAAATAAAGTCAATGGTTGAGATTGATGCAATTGCATATCTAGTTTGTCTATACAGTTTCTTGAATGTGGGTTCCAGATGATGCTGGATATTGCTGGACAGCTTAATACCCACCGGGCTGTCTTCCCATCTTTCCATAACCTGCAGAGGCTCACTCTTGATCACAGCTATGTTGGTATAGTCTTTCTCTCTTAATGGATTTAACTGAGATCTTAGATAAATGCAGTTACAACAAGGCCCAGATGTGCTAGGGGCAAGAATTTGAGCAGATGTGGTTGGGGCTCAGTTGTCTCATTGTAGTACTAGGCTTTGTGATATGAGGTGGCTGGAGTGTTGGGCACCTGCCTTTGCAGGTTTTGTACCAAGGTCTAACTGCCCCCAAGCAGCCTTGGCCCTCAGCCTGACCTCTGTCCTGAACCTCATCTATATATTATCTAGTGTAATTGGTGGCCTTCATCCTCTGCCACCACCTACAATGTCAACACGTTGAATCTACCACAGTTTATTTCTCTTCTGCTTCATATGCTACAACTGGGCCATCACAGGGACTGCCAGGAGCAGTGTCTTAATTCCCAGCACGTTCAAGTAGTCCCGTCACTGTGGTTCAGACTTGTGATGCAGATCTACAGCAATGAGCACCCCAAGAGCATCTGGTTATAAAAGTTTACTTTTTTACTGTCTCTCTGGAGATTCTCACTTTCTTCATTCCCTGTATCTTTCCTTCCTGAGTAATCCCACGTGTGCTGCTGGGATGGAGAATGTAAGACACATCCTTAGAGAAACACAGAACTCAACTAACATGAAAGGTGATACAGGGTGTCAGTTAAATCTGGTGCTCTGCCATTGATTTCTTCTGTGGTGCTGGACCTTAGACATCCTTAGACACCCTTAGACACCCAGAAACTGCTGGAAAGCTGAGTGTCTGTCTGTGGCTCAGACCCTTTGTGCACAGCCTAGCCTTCACACCTACTTGTGCCTCTGTGTTTAACGGAGTGTCGAGAGAGTTGACCTCTTGCTGTGCTGGGCTGAGCAAAGAGCAGTGACAGCCACTGCTAATGCAGCTGCTCCAAGGAAGTGACCTGAACGTGATGTCTTAGGCACTGTGAGGTTCTCAGATGCTGCATTGACTGATTTTAAATGTTCAGCATTTACGAAGAGCATCACAATGTTTATCTGGGTTAAATGGTTAATTTTGACAGTAAAATTGCCAATTTAGTTTTGTGACCATTTCAAATAGCCTGTTATATACTAAATCACACACCAGCTCTCAGGTCAGTAATAGTTACTCTATATTTTGTGCTCTTTTAATGTATCTCACTGGCATAATCTCATTCCATTAATTAAATTAGTCTTGGTACATGATCTGACTTTTCATTATTACCCAAAAGAAAGTTGATATTCAGGCTGACTACGAAATTAGATTCTTAGTCTTACAATAGGAGATGGTAGTTGTTTATCAATATTCCATAAAAATTAATGCTGTAGATTGTGTATTATCTGTTAAATGTAGTCATCCAACAATTAGTCTGGGTTTCAGAACTTTGGAGGTAGGCGCTTGCAGGTCATGCCTGTCATGGAAATATGTGAACGGACAAAATGACTCTTCCACATTCACAAAAGGTTTAAAAAATTGTTAAAGCTGCTGCCAGGTCACCTGTAACAAGTTCCAATTCCCAGAAGCATGTGAGAGAATTTTCAAAGTCAAAAATCAATGGCTATGAAATTACACATTAGTCTAGGGGAGTGTACTTTCCCTGTTTTCACAGCTAACATTCATCTTCCTATAGTAATAGTGGCACAGACAATTTGCCATGGTAAAGTTGATCTATAAGTGTTTTAATTAAAGTTCTGACAGCAAATTGAAATCTTATTTTACTTACAGAGCAGACAGAATTTATCTCCCTCTCACCTGAGAACTCAGGCTTAGAGGGGGACCACAAGACTGGCAAAAGTCTGGGAGGAACATTAGGAAAACACATGCTCATCAGGCTCTAAGTTAATGCTGTTATGATGTCTCTCATCCAGAACACAGACAAGGGGCTATAAGAACAGGGTTATTGTGGCTTGGACTCTTCTTGGACATCAACCCTCATCACTGGACACTTCAGAGTGCTGGTCCGCAGGAGGTGGCAGGGTTTTTTTATCTGGCAAGGTATAAGGTGTACTGCCCTTTCCAAGGAGGGCGTGGAGGCTGAATGCAGAAGGGACATGATAGGGAACAAAATGTCACATCTGTTCTGAGGAATCTCTGATACCTTCCCTCGTGTCAGAATAAGGTGGCAGCAGAAAAGAAGGAGGGGATGAACACGGGGTTCTGTAAGGCCTCAGGCCTCAGAGATGATAAGGAAACTGAGGCAAGATTCTGTTACAAATTTCATTGATTTCTGTGACTCTAGTGTGCTGGGTAAGACAAAGCACAAGGCTGAGCAGGTTTAAGACAAAAGCCAAGTAGGTAGTTGCCTAAAGGAAAAAAGTGGAAAAGGCAAAATTATAGTTTTGAGACAATGAGAGAGACCTCTCCTCAGAGCAGCATTAGCGCCTCTGTGAAAGGCATGTATGCTGTGATGTGGTGAGATGGAGTGAAACCCCTGGCAGCACTCACAAGTGACCTCCTGACAGCTTTGGCTCTTTGCCTGACAGCTTTTGCCTCAGGGCTGGGGACAAGTAGTACAGGGCCTTGATGAACTGCTGCAAGGACAGGGGACCGATTTTTGTCTTATTTGTCTTATTTAGGAAATGCTGATGTCTGATGAGCTTTGCTTCCCCTGTCAACATGAACTTTGCCTTCTGTGATGAGAAATCCTTTACTATCTGAATTTAGAAGTCCCACCTTTAGTGATATATGCATGAGAGGCGTCTGTCCCTTTCCACTACCTGCAAAGAGGATGTGTATGGGCATGGAAAGACACTGAAGAGCCCGGAGTAATGGGAAAAATCTAATATAAATCAAAATGAGTAACCAAAGCTTTTCAGATATAAAGAGGAATATCTTAGCTCCTAGGAATTCAATGAGAGAATTAGGTGATCTAGAACATGATGTATAATAGTCTCATACTTAATGAACTAAACTTGAACTGGGATCAGCTGAGAAAACTCACTTTGTTGTGTTCCCAATTTTCCGTGTTCCAAAATTTTCCTATGCAAAAGCAACCACTAAGCCTCACAATGCAGAAATCTCTACTGGGATGGATGGTGATACTTTAATTAAGCTTTGATTAGAGAAGTGACCTGAGAACTGGCAGACTGTAAGACCATACACCTTTGCCTTCAAAAATACCCTCTGCAGGTTTTTTTAATATATATATATCTCAATATATAACCT
>NW_010194370.1:0-8656 GCF_000695765.1 Mesitornis unicolor | reverse complement strand
TGTGAGTCTGAGAAGTGATTAAACTTTTTTTTCTTAAATAATCACTGAGTCTGGTGTATTGGGGGTGGAGGTGTAAACAGGCATGTATAAGTGCATGCTTATCCGTGATCTGTTTAGCTATCCTTGAACATGTCAGAAAGGACTTGCATAGTTATGCTATAAGCAATATTGGAATTTGCCACCAGTCCACTGTCACAGGCAAAACAGTCTCAACTCGGGGAAAATTATTTCATTTAATTTATTCTCAACTGATACAAACTCAGTTAAACAGGGAAATGCCTTTTCTCCTTCCTCCCCAGGTTCAACTTCAAGCACCTCCCTGCTTTCTAGTCTAAATTTCCCTTGTTTTTTCTGGATTATGATCTGGGGAGAGGTGGCACAAGGGAGGTTGGGGTCATCTGCATAATGGTTTCTTTCTGCAGCTCCTTGTTGCTTACTCATTTTCTTTCACTATTCCTTGCTTCTTACTCATTTTCCTCTGCTCTAGTGTGGATTCCTCCATGGGTTGCAGGCCCTTTGCGAGTGTGCCTGCTTCAGCATGGGCTAACCACAGGATGGAGTCCCTTAGGGATGTAGCTGCTCTGGTGTGGAGCAATTCTTTTCAAGATTGCATCTCCAGCTGGCACCTACATAATTTCCTTCCATTTCTCTCTGCTACTGCAGAGAGTACTTGCTGCTACTCTTTCTTAGATATGTTTGAGCAGAGTCACCAGGTTTTGGCATGCAATGGATTGTTTACATCATTTTCAAAGCTGCCTGGAACTGGCTATGGTTGGCACATAGGAGTATGTGGCCTCTTCCTGCACAGGTCACCCCTGCAGCTGCCTGCTACCAAAACCCTTTACTTATTATGCCAAATACATTTACCTCTGTGAAACACATATTTAAGAACTGTTTGTACATACATCTGTTATAAACTCTACTTTCAACATCATCACAGTCTTTATATACATACATTATAAACTCTACATACAGCAAATTACTGCTGCTTTCAGCAAATTACTTGAGTTGCCAAGGGAATGACGGCTGGATATATCTGAGTACATGTAACAACATTGGAGTCAGTAGACAGTGCTGTAGTTGGTTCCCTCCTGTGCAAACCACACTTCTTCCTATTCCAAAACCCCAAAGCTTTCCTGTCCTATCTGTCTATCTGCAGTGGTTAAGAAAGTCAATCCTGAGGATGGCAGGGCATTAGGGCCAGTGACAGCAGGTAGGGGGTACCAATCCTGTCTATTCAAACTGAGGCTCTCCCTTCCACTAGAGCTAGGCATGTCTCTTCTCCAGTTGTTCCATGAATGACTACACTTCATTGCTACACAATGAGGGCAATAAGGTGCACTCAGTGCCAGTATCCATTAGGGCACCACATTGCTGAGGCAAAGGGGTGCTTGGCCACCCTACCGAGATAGTCCAGTAAATTCAGTAATCCCCATCCCCTGCCAGGCGAGCACCATGCAGTAAATTCAAATCAGTTGTTAGAATGGTATGTGGTCCAGAGATGGAGGTAGGAAAAGGCAGTGGTTTAACAGAACCTCTCCCCTGTTCTTGCAGTTCCTTAGCTTGCAGTGCTGGATCTCTAAAGGGCCTTCCATCCTGCTCTGTTATGTTGTTGAAAGAAAAGGAAAAGGACATCTGTAAGTCCCAGCATGTAGGAGAAAGGTATGCAGAATTCCCATACTTTCCTGATGTTTTTTCCTGAGGTTAACCATAATACCAGATCCTCAGTATTATCCTTTGCTGTGCTGCTAATCTTGCACCATTCTTATGGCATGCTCCCTCTAGTATGGTACATATAGGTCACTCTTTGATCAACAAGGCATCCCACTAGATTATTGGGTGATATCAGAGGGTTGTTAGTAACTGTGTCTAGCCATCAGAGCTTTTTGGCCATGATGTCAGTGATGACTACTTTTTCAAGGTCCCTTCCTTCTCACCTGTAAATACACTCCAGCAGCCCAAGCGACTGCAATTGATTACTCCCTTCTTCCCAGGCCCTCCATGGGAGGCCCGTTCATTTGTAGGATTAGGCCACTGTTCAGCATATCCTTCCATCAGGTGATCTCAAAGCCCTCCTTTGCACAGGGCTGTGTTTGCAAGTGGCATAGGCCCCAAACTCCTCAGAGCTCTGCTCACTTGAGCCTATTGGCTGTATCCCAGCAGCTCTGGTTTCTCAGCACCATCATAACCACTTCAGGGACATCTCCCTGGGATGACAGCTGTTGGTGTCCTGCATTTCTATAATTTCACTCTCAGTAAAGGACTGCTGAGTGCTCACACTCTGGGGAGCAAGGCTCCCATTTCCATAGGTCTGCTTAAACACCATAACTTTCAAAGTCCACTCCAATTATTCCAATCCCAGGCTGTGCCAGGTCTGAGTGCTGCTTGTATTCCCCACCAATACTTTCATAGGCAAAAAAGTCTCGAGTCGGGGAATTTTACTTCATATAATTTATTGCAAATGGACACAAACTTAATTACAGATTCAATATTGAAGGAAGAAAACATAAATCATCAAACACTTAGGGAAACACTTTTTCCTCTCCCTTCCCCAGACTCAGCTTCAGTCAAACGCCTCTCCTCCCTTCTTCCAAGTCTCAACTTCTGTTGTTTTTGTCAAGTTACCTTCAGTCCTTAACAATTTATTCAATGCAGTGACAGATGGCACAGAAGGTTGGACTTGTTGTGTAATAGTTTCTTTCTACTGTTCTTTGCTTCTTACTCTGGGTCCTTCCACAGGCTGCTGTCCCTTTGGGGATGTGCCTGCTCTGGCATGGAGCACCTCCTTCCAAGGGTGCATCTCCAACTATGTCCCTAGCAATGTCTTTTTCCATGTATCCCATCCATTTTTTTTCCTCCAGCAGCTGCTGCTCATCTCTTAAATATGCTTGAGCAGAGATGCCATGCGCTTCTCTGACTGGTTGAAGTTGTGGCATGCAATGGGTTGTTTACATCAGTTTCAGAGCTGGCTGGAACTGGTTGTGACTGGCATGAGGCAGTTCATGGCCTCCTCCCATATAGGTCACCCCTGCAACCCACTGCTACTGAAACCCTGCAATTTATACCTAATACACCCACAGTAACAGTTGAGCATTTTAAAAGAGCTGGAGTGTAGGAGTTCTTATGATTGAAAAATAAACACTGATACAGTGGATTTCTCTGTAGGTGAGGAATCTCTTCTAAATAACTAAATTATAGTCATTGGACAAACTAGGTTGGAAGGCATGTTTGGAGGTCTCAAGTCCAACTCCCTGCTGAAAGATGCTAGGACATGCTAGGAGTAATTGTATGGGGTTTATGTGGCAAGGTTTGGGTAGCAGGGGCGCTGCAAGAGTGACCTCTTTGAAAAGAGACCGGGGGCTGCCCTCATGTTGGACAGAGCTGTTTCCAGGCAGCTCCAAAATGGACCCACCACTGGCCAAAGCTGAGTAACCAGCGAAGTTGGTGGCACTTCTGAGAAAACATATTAAAGAAAGGGCAAAAAAATACTGTATAGCAGTTGTGAGAGAGAGGAGTGACTAAAAAATGTGAGAGAAACAACCTTTAAGACATCAAAGTCAGAGAAGAAAGAGGAGGAAGAGGTGCTTCAGGCACCAGAGCAGAGATTCCCCTGCAGCCCATGGAGAAGACCATGATGAAGCAGGTTGTCCCCCAGCAAACCATGGAGAGGACCACATGCCAGAGAAGGTATCTCCTGCAGCTTGTGGAGAGGATCATGCTGAAGCAGATATCCACGCTGCAGCCCATAGAGGACACCCTACTGGAGCAGGTGGAGGTGCCCTGAAGGAAGATGCAGCTGGCAGAGAGCTCACGCTGAAGCAGGATCCTGGCAGGAGCTGCAGCTCACAGGGGACCCAGGTTTGAGCAGTCTTTTCCTGAAGGACTGTAGCCCATGTAACAGAACCTTACTGGAGTAGTTCTTGAAGAAATGCAGTCTGTGGGAAGGACCCCACACTGGAGCAGGGGAAAAATGTGAGGAGGAAGGAGCACAAGAGAGGAACTGTTAAAAACTGACCACAACCCCTATTCCCCATCCTCCCAGCGCAGCTCAAGACAGGGAGGAGGAGACTGAAGAGTCAGGAACAATGGAGTGAAGTTGAGCTTGGGAAGGGAGAGGGGAACATATTTTCAGTTTTATCTTTGTTTCTCACCATCGTATTCTATTTTTAATTGGCAATAAATTAAATTAATCTTCTCCAAGTCGAGTCTGTTTTGCCAATGATGATAACTGGTGAGTGATCTTCCTGTCTTTATCTTGACCCACGAGCTTTTTTTCATCTTAGTTTCTTCCCCTGTCCTGCTGAGGAGGGGTAGTGAGAGAGCGGCTTGGTGGGCACCTAGCAGCCAGCCAAGGTCAACCCACCACAGTAATATTAATCCATGCTGGAAGGTATGGAAGTATGAAATTTTCCTTTAAAAATCATCTAGCTGCACAGTATCATGTTTGGTCACTGTTGTGAATATAATATTGCTTTTAAGATGCCTTCCATCTCAGTGTTTTATTTAGGAGTCAAAGCTTTCTGTTTCTATATGCTTAATAAATTCTATCAGTTTTCCTTCCATAAACAGCATACTTTGTTTTCCACACAGACCTATGGTCCAGGAATTGAATTAATCTGTCAAAAACAAAAAGAGTTTGTGAAGAGCTCTGTAGAATCCAAATGGAATCTAGCAGAAGCCCAGCAGAAACTTGGTAGTTTAGCACTGCATAATTCAGAATCCATGGATCAGGAATGTGCCAAAGCACAGACTGAAGCTTCAGAACTGAGACAGAGAGAGGAAGAGTGGAGAAGAAAAGAAGCAGCGTTAATAGAGAGGGAAAGACAGAATCTATGGAATACAGATCCTTTTAGTAAGGAGGTATTTAATAAGGTATGGCATGTATAAATGTGTAATGACAACAATTTTAAGCCTTTTTTATTGCATTTCTCATCTTGAGTGTTTTCTATATTTAATATAGTGGCTATTTTAATGTGTTAAATGTTTTTCTTTCTTATTTTGCCCTATTAAAGGGGACATGTTGCATTGTTATCACAAATATGTATGACATTTCTCCTTTAATTGGGAAACAAAACTTATATTTGTCCTGTTACCAAAACCAAGGATGAACAATAGTTCTTCACATGAAGTTTGCTTCTGTGTTATGCCAAATTCTCACATTTGAAACATGCACAGTTTGCCTCTAATAACATTAATTTCTTAATAAAGAATATTTTAGCACAAACTGTCTTCATAGTAAATGCTAGTTTTGTTTTCAGCACTTAACTTGAATATGAACAGTTAATGCATCATTTTTCATAATTCCACTAAGCTTCATCAGGGCTAGAAGGTATAGATGTTTGTCATTGTTTATAGATCACTAAGTTTCTACTAGTGCGTAGAACTTTGAAATAGATTATTGCTCAGAAGAAGAATATAAGGTATTTTTCACCCTATTATTAGACGAGCTGTGTTTTGGTAAATAACCATCTTGGGTACATTAAGTTTATACATATGTGTTTGCTGAGCTATGCTTAAAACTAGAACATTACCCTTTAAATAGTAATGAATTAAAATAATCCTATAGTTCAAAAAAGTTATATGTGGAGATTCTATGATAGCTTTTTCTCATCTTTAGAGTTTTATTAGTCAATATAAAAGAAAAGAAGTAGAAGATGAAGATATATCTAAATCATTTACACAGAAGCATGAACAAAAGATTAGATACTTTGGTAAGTATGTTGCTTCCAACATTTTGCAGTTTAACTTCCTGTAGAATTTCTGTGGGTCTATTTCTTATTTTAATTATTATTATTGTACAAAATGGATGCTAACAAATTAAGCATCTGGCAAGGAGAGTATCTAGATTCTTGTTTCTCTGGACAGGAGATGTGTCATCATAACAAATAACCATTTAAAAGTAAAGGAAACTGTAAATCGCAGAAGCCTGTTGGTTCCTATGATCAATGAGAACTTCTTGAGTCAACATAGAAAAGAAAAAGTTTTTCAAGTCACAAAAATTAAAATTCTAGTAACTTTTCCTGCTGTTTCATGGGAAATGATAGGGATGTTTATGGAGATTCAATTCCTCCACATAAAAGTGCATGGGACTGTCTGTACCTGCCTGCTATAAATAGCTTGGCTTTTGCTGTCTGTTAATCCATGAGGGGGGTGAATGATAAAAGGTAAATATCTGCAAAACAGCTGTTAAGACCATGTAGAGATGGAACCAAACTTTTATTTTTAAAGATACATTTATATGAGTGATAGAAGGGTAAAACTTTGTATGTAGTACTGGCAAGCAGTAAAATATCACTAATATGTATATTAGGGCAATTAACTCATGGGAAGGACAATAGGAGGGCGAATAAAATGATCTCACTGCTTGAATTTTGAGTTCTGACTTTCAGCCCGCAGCATCTTCCATGAAGGTAGTTTCATGCAACTTGCTACAATTAAGTCTTCTAGTTAACTTTCAACTGCTGAGTTGCCTCTCCTGTTTTGACCTTAATGCTTGAACTTGGTTATATCAATAGCTTTGTATTTCCTAAAACCTAACAAACCATGTCAGAAGCATATTTGTTTTAGACTATGATTATGCTTCCATTTCTATTTGTCTTACTTGCAAGCACTTAAGAACTTTTTCTGTCAAAATCACTGAATGTAAATCTCCGTCCATCAACTTATGCTATCAAATTCTTAAAAAATTATATAGATATTACTTTGTTTCAGTGTGTGAAAACCATTTACAGTTAACCTCTTTTTAATGCTGCCAGAGATACAATAAAAATAAGGTCTTAACAGTAGCAGCTAACTATATTTCAGTATCTTTACAGTCTGAGCATATCTTATTGGTAATGCTCTTTCAGCATTGGGAGATGTTTTAAAAACAACAAAAAATTTGAGTTCAGTTTTATTTGCATGCTGTTCTGAAGTAACAATGAAGTGTGAAGGATATTGTGTAAATTTGAATAACACTGCATTAAATCACTTCTCCATATTAAATTTGTTAATTCATGTTGATGGTTTGTTTTTTTTTTATTTAGGTATGCTGAGCAGATGGGATGACAGTCAAAGATTTTTGTCTGACCACCCGTATCTTGTATGTGAAGAAACAGCTAAATTTCTCATCTTATGGTGTTTTCATCTAGAAGCCGAACAGGTAATAGGAAGAACTTTAAACTGCTTAAAAGTATGCAGTTTCCCACTTACACTACAGAAAAGCTGTCCAAATTGATGAGCCATTTAATTACTCTTTTCCTTGTCTTCCCATGTCCATGTTATCTTATTGAAGAAAGCCTCCAAAACACTTTACTACATTAGATCTATTCTCAGCTAATTAACAGTCCCTTTGCTTCTGTCAGCATCGGTTCTTTTCTCTTTAGAAATCAAATGCAAAGATGTTGCTGAATTTTAGACTTTTAAATATACTTTTTGTAGTTATGTAATTTCTCTTTTCAGAAAAGAGCCCTGATGGAACAAATAGCACACCAAGCAGTTGTGATGCAGTTTATTATAGAAATGGCCAGAAGTTGTAATGTGGATCCAAGAGGCTGTTTTCGTCTATTTTTCCAAAAAGCCAAAGTAAGTCAGAACTTGTATAACACTGAGAGAAACTCTTGATACCCTTGCAAGTGATCAGGGTTCTGAAGGAGCTTTCTTCCTGAGAGTTGAAGGTTAAATATGTTACTGACTTATGGGGAAGTGTTTTGTTGGCAGTTCATTCTAGGATGAATGTTTTCTGTAATTCTGATCTTGAGGATGGAAACTCCATGGATTCTTGTTAGGCCAGAGGGAAAGCAGAACATAGCATGGGAACTACAGAAGTGTGGAATAGTTAAGTGCCATCTAAATTACAGCAACAAACATGAATGTGTCTAAGGACTGAATGTCCTATTTCACTTATCATAATGCCTCTCTATACAGTTCATGGCAGGGCCCAATTTGGAGGCTGTTTCTCTTCAGTCAGTCATAATTAGCTCTGTAATGCTGAGAGAGGGAGAAGGAGACGGAGATGTGAGAAGACTGAAACTGTGGTTTGATGCAGATTCTATATTAAGTTACACAAGACTGAAGAATCAAGTAATGCTGATCTTAATGGTGCCTTAAGGACTTAAATTGACACCGACTTTGATTTATACTTTGCTTTTGAATTGAGTGCTGCCATGAGTACCTTTTCTCTTAAGGGTACTGGAATAAAGGAAGGGTTAAAATTATATTTGTTTTGTTCTTACATGTTGTCGCAGATGAAGTATTCACATGGTTATGATTTCACTGCAATTTAAGATTAATTGAAAGTACAAGGTGATTTTAGCAGTAACCAATTTTATATTTACAAGATGATTCAGAAAAAAAATAGATTATCACAGAATCACAGAATATTAGGAGTAGGAAGGGACCTTGAAAGATAATCTAGTCCAACTCCCCTGCCAGAGCAGGATCACCTAGACCAGGTCACAGAGGAATGCATCCAGGCGAGTTTTGAATGTCTCCAGAGAAGGAGACTCCACAACTGCTCTGGGCAGCCTGTTCCAGTGCTCTGTCACCCTCACAGTAAAAAAGTTTTTCCTTATGTTCACATGGAACCTCCTATGCTCCAGCTTCTACCCATTGCTCCTTGTCTTATCATTGGACATCACTGAGAATAACTTGGCTCCTTCCTCCTGACACTCGCCCT
>NW_010194369.1:6875-30694 GCF_000695765.1 Mesitornis unicolor | reverse complement strand
GTGGGAAGGGTGGCGGGAGCCAGCGCCGCGCCGGGAGAGGCTCTTCCCCTGCTTTGCCCTCTCGTTGGGTCTCTCAGCCATTTTATACCCGAGTTGGAAGTGGCACGGTCGGGAGCTGTGGGGCAGCACCGGGGCAGCGGCGCCACGCCTTTTCTTCCCTTGCGTTCATACGCGATTTGTTGTGATAGCTCCTATTCAGGTCTCATCGGCGCAGGGAAATAAAAACCGGCTTAATTGTTGTGACCTAAATACACGTGCATAGTCTGGTGACTCACTGAGCATTAGGTACCTTTCATTGCTCACTCTGCTAGTGATATTGCAAATCCTTAAAGGTGAGATTTAGTAGCTATTCCTACTTCAGAGCTTGAATAGGTAATCTTTATATAATATTGAATTACTGCTGTTTTCTGAACCCCCGAGGACAGCATTTTGCTCAGGCTGGTAGTTTAGAGCACTGTTACTTTCAGCATCTGTTCAGCTCACAAGGCCAAACTGGTTCTGGTGAGCACAGTGACTATCACATGTGTGTTCGGTGAGCTCTGTGTCTTTTTGGCATTCTGTTTGGCATGAGTTGACTAGTCTTATGATCAGATAATGTGCAGGATTGAATTGGAATCTGAGCTTTCACTGCTAAAACTATTAAGAATGGTAAGGGACAGGGATGTAAAATATCTTGATCTACAAAGTGCTATAGTGCCAAGTATGAAAGATCACAATCACAGAGCCATTATGATTTCAAAGATGGTTTGTGTGGGCCATGGCCATATGTGTGGCCAAAGTTGCAAGACTGTGGTGAAACATAGAGTAACATCAAAATGGCATTAGTATAGCTGAGTTATAAAGACATTCCTTTAAAAGTGGTAGGACGCAGTACTGGTGCTGTGTTCATATCAGAGAATGATGTATTTCAGGAGGCTGTAAAGTCTATGTGTTATACATGCTAGTTACTTTTTTGTAGCATATATTCACCATATGAATGAAGTATCTCCTTTAATTTGAAATAAAACAAATACATTTTCTACATATAAACTGAGTGTCAGTTCCCGGGGAACTCTATTGCTTTGTACTTAAAATCTTACTGAGTACTCTGTATCGGAGACCAATGCTGTTAGTTGTAGTTTTCAGGTTATTGGATTTATCAAGGGTCTCCATGAAGGCAAATTCCTTGCACAGTGTGTCCCCCAATAAAATAATTAAGATTGTCCTATCTGTATTTTGTGGGGTTAGGGCTTGTATGTGTTTTCCTCTTCTTTCTTTTCCTTAGGTAAGATATTCTACATTCAGTTTTCAATTTGAATAACATTTAAATGATATGATACTTAAAAAAAAAAACCTCTTATCATTAAAATATTATTGTAGGTACCCATCACTTGTTTTATCCCCTATTTTACCACATTTCTTTGCTATCTGATTAGTTTTACGCAAACTTAAAGGTTAATAAAGTTATTTAAAGCATTTTGCATGTGTTTTTATTTCCCTGCTAATATTGCATTAAGCTTCTTCCTTATGACTTTTAAATGTGCTGCAATGCTTTTTCTTTCTTTCCAGTGATTTTTTGATGACCTGCAGGAGCAGGTCACTGAGTCTTAGAAGCTCTACTACAACATTTTTAATAGACTTTCTGCTGAACAGTAATCTCTGTTTGAATGGAGAGATGCAATTAGATTCAAGTAAAAGGGTAGAGTCTATATTAAATATATGCTGGTGGCCACTATTAGACCCAAAGTGGCAGGATCACTTACCACTTTCTGTTCTAATGCAAGCCTGTATTTTTAAGGATTTTAGTTGCTTTTATTATCTTTTCATGTTTTGGTTAGTGAGGTCTCTCAACATTCAGTATGTCTTGCTGTGTATAGCTCTTCTAAGTGGCCCTGTAAGGCCAATAACAATCTGTATCCCTAGACCTTGAATTGTTAGGACATTCTTGTATGCCTGAGTGTCTTCACCCACCCTCCTTACCCAGAACAATAGCAGAATTGCCAAAAGTCTCTTTAGTAGATAATACCTCCTCAAATTAACTTGGTTACTTTATTTCAACTATATTGTTAGCAATCTGCTTTGTGTTTCCTGGTCTTCCCAGGAGCACCAGAAGCTCTGTCGCAGAGGGCCATCAACCAGATTTGCCTGTAATGAGTACGGTGTGTACTTGTTGTGTTGTCTCTTCTCCTTTAACTGGAGCTGAAACTTGACCAAATGTCAGTGCTGCTTCCACCCTTTGGCTCTGAAGAAAACAGCAAGCTACAAGGTCCATGCTGCTTACCAGGATGAGCTGGCACAGCATCAAATAGGAAGAGATGCAGTGCCTATAGCTGAGTGTGAAGCCACAGGAAATGATTTCTTGGGTGCATGAGCATTAACATCTTCACAGAATCATAGAATGGTTTAGGTTGGAAGAGACTGTAAAGATCATTTAGTCCAACCCATCTTAATTTGGATCTGGAGTGCTTTTTTAAATGAAACCTCTCAATTGCCTGCACTTTGTCTCACATTGCCAAGCGACTTTGGTGCATAAGCTGGATTCCTGTTGGAATGAGTGAAATGAGAAAGTGTGCTGCAACCACTAATGAGCCTTCAGTCCCTGGGACCAGACTGCAGCTTGGTCAAATGTAAAGCCCCAGAACACGTATAGCGTGGGTGTCAGGTCCTTAGCACCAGTTAATTCACTCTGTGGATCTAGTCCTGTGGGGTTGCACTAGACATTCATGTAAACGTGCCTCTTTCTGAGTGAGAAGAAAGTAAACATGATGTATAGATGTCAATGTAGAGCTATTAGGATAGTAGGACTTTTTACTGACCTGCGCCTCCCTTCAAAATAATGGAAGTAGGAAGTGGTCGAAGGGTAGTAGCTAGAATTGTAGAATATCTTAATTCTTTTTTCTTTTTTAAAGAGAAATTATAAAGCCACTGGCGAATAGATGGGTATTAGTAACATGATGATGTGTTTGTTCTAAGCAGTTTTGTACACAGATCTTCAGCTTCTGATTTCTGTTACTACCACTTTTTTCTTCCCTTAACTAAAAATATCTATACATGTGTTTGTGTATATATGTATATAATGCATACATGAAAATGAGTATGTACACACACATGCCTTTTGACAGAGACATTTGAGTGACTGTAGTTCAATATATTTCTTTTTAGCCTCTAGTGCTCTGAGGAAATCCTAATTACTTTATGTGTGAGAAATGTGTATTTATGTAGCTAAATTCTGCTAATATTTCTTATTTCCTTATCAAATGTTACTTCTCTTACAAGATTGATTTAGAGTAGTTTGTAGGTTTTCAGAGTGCTACCAGGGTCGTGTACTCAGGAGAATGGTAGCTATTACTGCAGAAACAAAACATCCTATTTTCCATGAAATGTAAATTTTAGAGACTTAGCATTTTGTAAGCACATAGTATCTCAAGACTAAAACATCTCAAATGCTAAGCATATATTTGAGTAAGTGGTTGGAGAATGGCTTTAAGGAAATGGATATGGGTTGCAGATAGCTTGTAGTTAAATTTATAGTATTTTCTTTGTAGTTGTGTTTACCTGATTCTAGAATGAGATTTCACATCAATGCTTTTCTATACTTCTCAACATGAAAGATTGCTGTTATCCTTAAATTGAGGGCTATGGTTGCATGCTAATTTCAGCCTTATAGTTGTTGGAGTTTTTTGTTTGCTTGTTGTTTTAATGAAGTACCTATATCCAGGGATGTAAGAACAAAAATGCTTTGGAGTTTTTAGAAGACTATGCTTTCACTGCTGAATGTGGAGTTTTTGCATTGCAGCCTCTAATGAATTTTTTTTTATATTGGTATGTTTAGTGAAGGAATGTTGTAAAACAAGGAATAATTTACTTTTATGTGTATTCTGTATTAAAAAAAAGGTGGTTATTTGAGCTGTGGCTAAAATTTGTAAATGGGCAGCTTCTTCAGCTTTAAGTATCAGGTGCTCCTTCTGGTGTCTGTAATGGAGTGGATATCATGTTGTAACCGTAGGATATCTATCTGGTAACAGTTTGTTAGCTTTGGTGTATGAGGTAATTTGTCTGGCAGCTGATACTAGTAATTCCTTTGGTCATAGTGCTGAAATGCCTGGTGAGATGTGACTCATTAAGCATTATTTCACAGCATTTATTACCAGCCTGGCAATGTTCCACCTTCTGAAAAGTCAAAGAAGGCAGTAGTGAACTTGGAGTCTGTTTGCATGTCAGTTTGTTATATCTTTATTAAAATGAAACATTCTTCAGTAAATTCCTGTAGCCTAATTGGGTTTCTCTTGAGCTTCTTGCAGCTTTGTAGACATCCACACAGCAATAACATTACTGAGCACCCATGTACATCTTCATACACAGAATTATCATTAAACACCTGGCTGTGAATCCTTCAAAAAACATTTGAAAGAAAATAACTATTTTATATGCTGTAGGAACGGTGATGCAGCCCAGGGCTGGATCTGAGCATGGGGTCAGGGAAGATTAAACAGCAAGTCTAAGCCACATACCTTGTCACTGACAGCTAAAGGTGAGCCTTAAGGTCCAGTATTATACCTCTGGTCTGGCCTTAGCCTTTCCTTAGTAATGAGAGCTAAAGAGCAAGTTCTGCAGAAAGAGATTTATTACAGTCTCACTGAAGAAAACAGCTTAGTGACATTCTACTGACATTGTGAGAAGGGTGGATGTACCTGGGTTATTTAATTTAATTCCATGAAAAGTTGCATTCTTGCCTGACAGATTAAATGTACTTTGCCAGGGGGCTATCTTATTTCTGATTTATGGGTAACTTATCCCCATGGCATAACCTGCTAGTAGTGTATTTCCTACATACTTGACTCTTAAATTGATGCACGTTTGAATAGTAGGTACTTGATTCCTTATTGTTAGGGTACTTTGGCTGTTTTCACGTCCAAAACTGTGTAGGTGAGTAGTCTGCCATGTACTGTGCTCAGCAGAAAGTGATTTGGGGAATAGTAGCCGTAGAAAGCATTGGAGCTACCTTCCCTTGTCAGAAGCACAACTTTAAAGCAGAATATACTACAATGTAAAGCACTAATGCTAATGCTGTAGGGGACTACTTGTCTGTTGATGTAAGTGGATTGATGTGAGTGAGAAAATAGAGCTGCTTGGCGCTGAAATGAATGACATTCATTCATAAAAACTGAATTCCTAGAGAAAATTTTTAAAAGCTGGTGCAGAACTTTATTGCCAGTAGAAGCTAGCTTCATGTAAACTTATGTAAACTTTGTAATTTTTCTTAAGTAAACTTAGTTGAAGTAGCAGAAGTTGAAGTAGCACTTTATTAAAATGTGAGAGGAAAGGAAGATGAAAGAAGTTAACAAACATGTTGTTATTATCAGTCATCATGTAATCGTACTTTGACACTGTGGGATGTAGGTGTTCCAGTGCATGGTAGTGGCCTTTAGCTGCAGCTTTGGTCTAAACAGTGAGTAACAACAGACTGAAAGCCCGGAGAGAGTAAATGTGTAGCTGGGGTCAGAGGGGGCAGAAAATGGGAATAACTGTTTTCATAAAATCAATTTAATTACTTCCTGTTGCGGCACTTCAGTAATACTGAAACTACTGAGGACTTATTTTACAAAGAGAATTCTTTGGATTAATACTGACTGTGTGTGCAACAAATCTTGGTAATATACCTGTTCCTTTAGGTATTCCTTCTGATGCTAACAATCATATGCTTTCGTCTGTAATCTACTTTGCACCTTAGTGACATTCAAGGTTGGCTTCTGAGGAGAAAACTCAGTTTTAGAGCCATATTTTGTGTTTCATATTTGTCAACAGATGTTCCTACTAAGTATACCCTAGATTATGAACACACTGTGGTCTTGCATGCCACTTAGACAAAGTGTGGTAAGAAGAATGTTCTTATGCTGTCCTAATTATCAGTATTTGCTATGTGAAGATTTCCATGGGTACACTTCTTAAGCAAAAGATGAGGACTACAATTCTGTAGGATGGTGGTTACTAGGCTTGCCAAAGAGAGTAAGTGAGAAAAGGAGGATTTTGAATTGGGTACTTCTTGTGTGAAGACAGGAGTTGTGTCTTCTGCACTTTATAATCCACTTCCTGCAATAGTGTCAGGTTGCTGCTGATCTGACTAACAGGCATGGACATGGTTGTTTCACCTTTGCCTGCCATGAATCTTCTCTGTTTGTGCTCTGCTTCCACTTCTTAATCTTCGGGCTTGGGCTCTGTTCTGCTTTCTCCTCACCTTAGCAGTGCTCGCTGCCTTTCTTGCCTAACTCTGTCGACCCTATTTGTATGCATTTGTCACTCAAATACCATAGCAATGTCATGTCTTTACGTGCAGGATTGAGGTCACGGGAGATGCTCCTATGCAGACTGCAAGGCAAAGCATTCTTCTGAGGCACTGAGAGGACTAGCTTGGGAGTTTCATTAATAGTGCCTGTGCCTTACCCACTACAATCAGAGCAAATGCTGGTGCTTTTACATGACCAGCAGCCAAAATACCTGTTTTGTCAGTCAGCATGCTTCCTGGATACCGGTGACTTTCTTAGAATTGCACTGATAAATAGATGTGAGGGCTTTGCATCACACTTGCTGTTAAAACTGACTCATGATTTTCCTTCAATAGACTGTGCTGTGTGTGACACAATAGATAAAAGCTGTGTGTGATGTAGTTACTATATCAGCATGGAGCTTTCTTTGTAGCATGTTCTCACCTTAATGCAGTACACTTCTTCTATAAGGTGCTCAGTAGAGTCTCACACATGCTAATAAAATTAGCTGTATCGAGTAAAAAATGTGACAGTATTTATTTACTTTTCTAATAGTGGGGCTAACAGGCTGAATTTGGTGTTAGCACTTTCAAATCCGAAATCTGAACTTTAGTACTTTATATTTTATAATGAAGTCAGGAAATTTCTTACAATAATAACTTAGGCTTTGTTGACATTAGGTTTTCGGACTTTTTTATAAAAGAAAACAGTGGCTTGAATGCACTTAGTCCTCTTGATTTCTGTACAGAGACTTTGCACTGAATTCTGAATCTGGATATTATCTGACACCTGTATTTACTCAACTTTTGGGGCTGAGCACGTAAATGCACAGGTTCAGAGGTACAGAAAAGCTGAGCAGAGTACATTATATGATGTTTTTGAAGGAAACTTTAGAGAGAATGGTCTACAAACTGTTGGATATGTGGTTCTATGCAGGTTATTCTTAAACTGATTTTTTTCAGTGAATGTGGATAATTTTATAGAATTTAATATAACGTTGTGTTAAAGCCCTCTGTGGTGTGGAAAAGAGTTATGGATTTTTTTTTTAATCTGCAACTCAAAGAAATTAGCTTATGTTCAGACAAATTTTTGTCTGTGTTCTGTTCTTCTGTGTGGGCAAATGAGCTCATCCGACTATTGCTCATCAGTTGAGTGCTTATATCTGTCATCTTTCCTTGCCTTTCCTTTCATGTTCCCACAAAATGAGCTTCTAAAATCTTCACATTTAACACTCTGCTCTCTAACTTGTACTCTCAAATAGATTGTGCTTTTAAGACAGATCCTACTATAGGAAAAGCCTTTTGTTTCTGAAGTCCTGCTTCTTTAACATTACTGGGTTAAACAAGCCTAGCAGAGACCTGTTAAGCTGCCAGAAAGGAAGGTTGGTGACCTCTGGTGCAGGCACAAGGAAACAGTGAGTTAGGTGCAGAAACCACTTTGCCCAGCTGCACAGCAGCAAGATTAGTCCATGTGCATTAAGGCTCTGGTCTTGGCAAATGGCTGCAGTGGTACAAGGTGCTGTTGCATTCTCCCATGCTGTGTTGAAATTGATTATTTGCTGGACATTTGTCACTTCTGCAGTAGCACTGATAGTGTTGGAGCCCTTTTCAGTCATGTCTCTGTGAAGGTCAGTGATATAAACATGTCTTGCAGTAGTTTCTGTTAAGCTGTGAGACTTCATGCAGAAATGGTTATGGAGGGCTCATGTTCTAGTCCTCAGCTGTGTTGAGAAGGCCGGAGTAAAGAGCTGGGGATTGGTAACCACTGCAGTTTACTTGACAGACAACTGTAGTGACCTGCATCTGAGCTCTTACTTGATCTTTGCTTCTAGCCTAGAAGAAGGTTGCTCTCACAAGGCAGTCAGTTGAAACAGCTTCAGGAGTGCCAGCTTCTACCTTACCAATTGTTAAAAATTTCTAAATTACATGAAGTTAAAGAATTAGAAAAAAATAACCCGCTCTGATTATGAAGATATTTCATAGGATCATAGAATCAGGAAGATTGGAAAAGACCTCTTAAGATCAAGTCCAACCATTATCTAACTCTACCATGCCCATTTCTAAACTATGTCCCTGAGCACCATATCTAGATGACTTTAATATAGTGATTCCACCACTTCCCTGGGGAGCCTGTTCCAGTCTTCAATAACCCTGTCAGTGTAAAAGTTTTTCCTAATGTCTAACTAAACCTCCCCTGGTGTAACCTGTCCCTCTTGTCCTATTGATTGTAACTTGTGAGAAGAGACTCACAACTTTTACGACCTTCTTTCAGGTAGTTGTAGAGAGTCATAAGGTCTCCCCTCAGCCTCCTTTTCTTCAGACTAAAGGATCCCAAGTCCCTCAGCTGCTCCTCATAAGTCCTCATGACTTACTCTCAAGAGCCTTCACCAGCTTTGTAGCCCTTCTTTGACCTTCTCTACCACCTCAATATCTCTCACACTGCCGCATATATTTATGACATCTGGCTGTGGATATACAGTATGCTAAGTATGTAGCAGTATATACAGTATATACAGTATGTGGATATACAGTATACTAAGTGCTGAAATAATTTCACATATGATTCCAAGTTCTAGACTGGGGGAGTAACATCTGATGACTTCAGTATTTGGGAGACTCAAGGACATAAGTGAGTCAGCCACTGTGACTAGAGCAGATACTAAACTTTGTATTAAGAAGTTCCCATGTGCAGTCTTACAGACAGGAATATGTTTGGGAGTGCTTTTGAATGGAACTAGGAAAATAATGTGTATTTGAAAATTAGCTTTTTCTGTTTGTCACTTTATAGTGGCACTTGGTAACTGTAAAATGCCTATGTATAACTGGACTAGATAATTGGTCCAAGGGTAGGTATGCAACGGAGAGGAAAATGAGAACGCAACATGATGTTTTGAAGTGGACATGAGTTTTTGGAAACAATCGGTCAACTCAATGAACTTGTGTACACACAGATACTACATCTGCCTGTTTTCTTTGTTTTTAAGCAAAAAACAGTTGGGTGGTATGTCAAAGATGGCGTGAATCTCTGCCCTGGTTTACTGGGACAGAACTTTAAAGTCAGTTTTCTGTTGAGGAAAACAGTGATTTTGTAAGGACTACAACACTTTTATGGGAACAAAGTGACAAAACTGATATATTTTTTCAGCTAATGCTGGTATATGATGCTCAAGGTTTTGAATGGTTTTGGGATAAACAGATGCAGAGGCTGAGGGAAGCCTACCCATGAGGTCTACTTCCCCACAATATTGGCTGAGAATAACTCTGTGTACTTTAAATTATAACTGTTAGTAATACTAGTTGTATTATTATTATTACTATTATTTTCCTAAATCTATTTCAACCCACAAATTTGCTTTCTGTTTCCTGACCCCACCCCCCCTTCTGGGTGGGGAGAAGGCATGGGGTGATAGAGCAACTGTACAAACCACAACAACCTCTGAATTAAACTTTGTTTACTGCTTAAATAAATAACTGTGTATTTGTATTGAAATGTAGTATTGGCATGTGAACTAGAAATCTGATTGAAGCAGTGGCTTTTAGTTTGCATTACTGAAGCACTAGAAGTTGGCTAGAGTATAGACTTCATTAGAGTTGTATCCTTGAACTCTGTTTTGACTAGAAAAGAAAGTGAGAGTTTTCAGTTGTTTTGTCTTGTGGTTTTTGTTTTTTGTGTTTTGTTTGTTGTTTTTTTAAAAATGAAATTGTCCTGAATCTGTATTTAAGAAGGCTCCTAGTGGTACTCTTTATCTTTGGTACACTTCATCTTGGGATAAAGTCAGGTCCATTATAAAGGACTTTCTTACACAGTGCTTTACTGGAGAACACTGAAGAAGCTTGACTAATACTTATCTTCTCATGAGGAGAGAGATTTCTAATTTATCTAAATAAATAATAGCTACAAAAGCTTGCTGGCTGAAATTTTAGTTTGTTTCTATCACTTTATCTTCAATGAATGAAGCATTTTCCTGTTGCGTGACAAGGTTGTAACTTTCTGTGATTTTTTTATTTTTGTGTCCAGATATTTCATGACTGACAGGCTGCTACTTGGCAACCAAATCTAAGTATGTTACTGGATGTGGTTAACTGTAATTGTGTATAAGCTTGGCTGTATAAACTTTTAAGTTTATACAGTAGCAGTATTTTTGAGAAAACATTTAAGAGTCTATGTGAGTAGTTAGAGTGGTTGGCCTGCTTTGAGGAGGCTATTTCATAACTTAATGACTATTTATACATCCAAATTCCTACGCAACTGGTGGTAAATGAAACATAACTCTCAGCAAGGTTAGGTTTGCCCATGCCAGTCAGCTGCAGTACTGTGGTTGGTTTGTTTGGTTTTGTGTGTAGTCTTTTTCATTGAGAAGGTATTATGGTATGAGTAATTTAATTACCCCAATCTTCTGTACAGGGTCCTAAAATGTGGCTCCTCCTTCCCTTTCCAGTGAAACATGAAAATAAATGTATGTAAGCTTTCAAGATTCAGTGGTAGTTACTGGAAAGCTACCTTCCGTGCTGTCTACAAGACAGAGTTAAAGAAAGTGTTTTGGATGGAGTAGACAGATTACCGTAACGACAACAAGAGAAGCAAAACTTATTTTTGTCTATAACTAGTGAAAAATGCCAGAGCTGACGTTATATCCATCTTCATTCAAAGTCAGGATTTCCTGGAATTCATCTAGACAGAGGCAATGGACTTCACTTTTCATGCTGTAGCAATGAAAAAAGTTCATGCTATAGCATATATAGTTCATACTATAGCAACTTGCAAGTGATCAAGCATGGCTTCTTTTGCATGTGTTCTTTTCCATATCCTTGCCAGTTCAGTAGATCAGTAATTTTTCATGAGTATTCGACATACTTAGTTTTTCTTCATTTCCATGCTGATTACTGCAGACTAACTTTTCACTTACAATCTCTGCTTTAAAATAATAAAAAATCCTTGCTCTTGCAACAGTTTAACATAACTGTTTACAGAGGGCTTACCAATGTTTAGTTAGCTGATAAAGAAAACCAACCTGCTAGAGAGCCACATCTGATGTTTTTCATTTCATATAGTATGTTTTTGGGAAGATGCACCTAGAACCAGGTAACTTTTAAATTTTTTATTTTTTTAGTGAAATCATACTGCTGAATATGCACTTTAAGGTCAGTTGAAACTGACACTTCCTGAACCAATTTCCTTTGGAAGAAGGCTTGGGATCCCTGGGTAGTGCTTGCCTCCAACCCTGCTTGAGAGCATTCTCTTGTGTGGTAGGAGTGTGTATTCAGAATGAGGATGAAGAGAGGATTTGCAATGCTTTCTGCACCACTGGAGAGATTACCCAAAACTTATCTGACTGTAAAGTTTAGGAGAGAATGCCATGTCCTCTAAAGCTTACATAGCCTGCTTGTGAATGTAAGCTTTTCATAGGTGGAGTAGACAAAAATTGTAAAGAAATTGTTTCTGTTAATGTGTGTGTGGTTTTACTTACTTTAAGTGAAGGTGTTTGTGTTTATTTTAGCAGAAGGAGTATTTTTCAGCTAACTACAAAAGATTAGAGGTGGAGGATGTTGAACATCAAACGTTCATATCTGTGTATCAGCTGGCATTAATATGTGTTTTCTTACAACAATATTGTTTCTTAGTCATGTTTTTTATTTTCGTATTCTAAAACTACTCTTTTGAACAGAGTCTTGAAAGCTGCATACAGACTTTTTCTTATTAAATAAAAATAAAAATAAAAAAACAACAAACCCAAACCATCACCAGCTTTACAGAAGGGAAAAGGAAAGAGCAGGCAACCAAGCCCATGCCTCAGGATACTGCCCCTAAAGTGTGTGTCGTGGTGATGTCTATGCTTGCCTGCTCATTTGCATAGGCGATATTAGTGTCTGAGGTCTGTCAGTACTTTCATACAGTATTGAAATGCAACAAGAGCTGCTACAGTGTTATAAATACCACATTGTGCCTTTGCATTATTCCTCAAAGTTCTTCAGATGTGTGATATATAGTTCTTCCTTCAGTTCAAGAGAATGTGGGGAAAGGCAGAGCAGTAAAGCTGGTAGGATAATAGATTTCTATTAATCTAATTTTCTGGCAGAGGCAGTACTTAGACGTGCCTTGGCAGTGTCTGTATTTAGTAGCTGTGTTCCTGGATGCTGGCCCAGTCACATGGTGCCACTGGCACAAGTGACATGGGAATGATGTGTTAGCTGAGGCCCGGCACTGCGTGCTGGAGGACGTGGGGTGGCCCTGCGGACAGACGGCCTCTGCCCCAGCACTCAGCAGAGATGCTGGACTGAGCGCTGCTTGCTCCCAGCCGGCTGCTGCTGTTTGGCTCATCCTGTTGGGCTACAGTGAAAGCTGGAAATGGTTACTGAAGGTGCCTTTAAATAGATAACCCCATGAAGGAAGTTAAATTATCAAACAAACATTCAGTTCTCTGAAATAATAAAGTTTATTATTATGAAACAACAACTGTAAAATACTTGAATTTAGGTCAACTGAGCTCTCCTAGCTTTTAAATGCTATGGGAGTTAGGGGGGAAAGTGGGAGGGAAGGGGGAAATTGATTAGGACTAATCAAGGCTTTCTGTACTGACAAAAGACTAGGCGATGGATCTAGAGTGCTAACCCTATTGCATACTTTAGCTTTCTTTGTTTAAAGTCCTAGTTTAATGAAAATAAACACACTTTTCTTAATGGTAAAGCACAATGTATACTTTTTTTGTGCAATTACAAGGCTTGAGCTCTTCTCTTTGCTAATGAAGATTCAGTTTCTGGGGCTGGCAACTGAGAGCACTACTTTAAACACACTGTTCTTGTTGGGTTTGGTTGGTTACTTTTTTTTTCATTATCGCTGAGACACTGTTTGAAACCTAGCTCTCAAACTTCTGACTTGTAGATAAGCCAATTAACACTGAATCCAAACTTATGAAAGTTGGCCAAGTTTTGAAACACTGGTTTAATAGGCTGTTCTTGATGTCTGTGGAAAGCTGATGTGTGCAATTTACAGTGGCTTTAGCTTGTATAGATCTGTTTGTTAACCTCTATCAGGTGTGTGTGGTTTCTGCGGTCACCTTTTGTGTGTGTGTGACGGTAATGCTTTCTAGCAACGAAGATGGTGAAAAATGCTTCCAACCTTGCAAAAATCCAGTATATTCTCCTTTCTTAAGCAGGGAGTCAGTGTAATTCCAACTTTTCAGTCAACAAATGTGTATCTAGTGTTCTTTTGCTTTTCATACAGTAACATACGCAATTATCTTAAAAAAAAAAAGAGTATCCTTTCCATACAGTGATCTGATATCGAGAACTTTTTCTCCATCCAAACTCTTTCTATAGAGGAAAATCTGAACTCGGAACTGCTGCGAATAACATGTTCCTTCGATTGTTGCATGACTAATCTGCAAAGTATCCTGCCAGACTTGTGTTGAACTAGTTATTAGGTATCGTGCTTGAACAAGGTGGTTCATCTGAGGTCAATAGTGCTTTACCTTATTAGGACTGGTTTAGATCATCCTGGAAAAAGAATGTGGTGTAGCATCAGCACAGCTCTTCCATGTCCAAGGCTTTAAAAAGAGGAGAAGCAATGCAGAGTAAGTACTTCAACAGACTAAAAGAGGGAAATTCACCACTAAGTAATCCAAAATAGATTCCTCTTCACCTGTACACATGTATTTTGGCCCTCATCCTGAATGTCTAGGTCATAGGTATTTTTTATATATCAGTTTTGCTAAGTGTATGTAGAATCATTAAGGTTGGGAAAGACCTCAAGATCAAGTCCAACCATCAACCCAGCACCACCATGCCCATTAAACCATGTCCTGAATGCCACATCTACACATTTTTTTAATACCTCTGTGTATGGTGACTCCACCACTTCCCTGTTCAAATGATCTACCCTTCTTTCAGTAAAGAAATTTTTTCTAATATCAAGTTCAGCCAGCCCAGATCCAGACAATACCAGGAGCAGAGCCTGGAGTGATTCAGCTCATTTGGCAGTGGGCATCGAGCCCCCCCACTTTCATGTACATAGGCTTTTGGTAATATCAAAGATTCACCAGTGTCTTTGGGATGTCCCATTGGATCTGTAGACGTGACACCATTTGGGGCTGGAAGGTGGAGGCCAGATGAAGCATCCCAGGGTACTGAGTGGCACTAAACACTGACATTAAAGCAAATGAATCCCTGACTTTAATGATGTCCCATCCATTAGTTCCACCATCTGCCATCTGGATGGGAAATCTTTCTGAGGATCCTTTGCCCTACACAGTTTTAACTTGTAAGTTTGCACACACTGATCATAATAGATTCCTAAAATATTTGGTTGGAAAAGACCCTTAAGATCATTGAGTCCGACCATAACCTGTCCACTACTAAACCATGTTCCTAAGCACCTCATCTACCCGTCTTTTAAATACTTCCAGGGGTGGTGACCCCACCACTTCCCTGGGCAGCCCATTCGAATGCCTGATAACTCTTTCAGTGAATAAATTTTTCCTAATAATCTGTTTCGCAAAAGCAAAATGCTTACTGAAACAGCAAGTATGATTCAAACTTTGTTTTCGTATGCTTTTCTAGCCTGCTTCTAAAAGCTGTTTGGAGGAAAAAAAACACAAAACACAACAAAACAAACCCTTATTAGGGACTCTGCAAGTACTCTGTTAGATTTGAAAACGGTGCTAAGTTTTGGTGGACAGCTGTAACTTGTACAGTAAATCAGTCTTCATTAGATAACTCCATCATATATATATTTCCTCTTTCCCCCACCCCAAATTTTCTTGCTAAAGTATTACCTTGAGTTAAAATAATTTAGACAATTGTCTTGCAGTAGAGATGAAGGACAGGAAATGACCTACAAACAGAGCAGGTGACATGCTGTCATATAGCCCAGAAAAAGAATTATTAAACTCTGCTTCCCGGAGGATTGTATCTCCCTTCTGGAGAGCAGCACACTTTCTTCCATTTTCTGTATTATCTACTCCTTGGACTCAGGGTGTTTTCCATGTGTAGGTTTGCATTTCTTTCAGGAACTGTTCTGTGGACTTGCAGTGAGAATTCCCCAGGTATTTTGGAATTTATAGTATTCTATAGATAACTCCATCTACAGATGAGTTAGTGTTGTGAAGCCCATCTATTTAGTGAGTTTACAGGATTTCCTAGTTCTAGTCTCTGACATGAATTTGTTTTGTTGGTTTTGGGTGTTTGTTTTTTTCTAATTATCCTATTTTATTTTGGTTTTTGTTAAGGTAAAAAAATAGGACAGAAGTGAATACTGTCAATTGCTGATCTTGGTCTAAGTGTAAGCACCTGTTCATCAGTTACTTGTTTTATTCACATTTCAAAGATGACTAGGAGCAGTGATGTTCAAAGTAGTCCTCTTCAGCGAGGTGAGGGCTAGGAGTCTCTCTCTCCTAGATTGTTTGAATAACTTGAGAACAGGCCAAAGCTTTTCACTTGATTACCTTGTTTGGGAAGAGGAGTAACTGTGATCTAGTACTTGTCGCTATTCTGGAAATTGAAACTGAGCTCTTTTTTTTTAATTGCTGTAGGCTTCCCTTTGCAACTGAGCAAGTTGTTCAACCTAACCTTGCTCCAGTTTTCTGCTTGACTTTTGTCTAGTGTTTATTTAGAGGTTAGAGTTTACCGAGATTACAAAATCCTAAGAAGGGTGCTGTGCTATTTAGTAGGTAGCACATAGCACTGGGTTTTGAAATCTTACTGTGTTTTCTAACTCTGCTGCAGTATTTCTGGGTGACAATTAGCAAATTTGTTTTCTCTTTTTAATCTGGAAGAGAGATAGCGCTATGGCTGTTACCTTAAAATGTCTAAAACTTTACTGATGGGAAGGAAAGCTATGTAAGACATATGAGTAGACGTATATGGAAAACTTTTTAAAGCAGGGATGAGGAAGAGGAGTTTGTTCTGTAGTAGAATTATCCAAGACTGAACAAAATGTAAGGTTCCCTCGGTCTGTTTAAAAACTCAAGATTTTCTTGATCATAAGTATTTTACTAGATATATTTGTCATCAATACTGCCATTAAATTGCTTTAATAGGCACAAGACTATAGATTTGCATCGACCAGCTTGATGTCTGTGACAGATTTTTTTGGGTTGTTGTTTTCCCTTCTACTTTTTAAAAAAGCTTTTCAAAACAGTAGTTTCAGATTCTTGACTAAGTGTTAAATACTATTTGACCTTAAAAGTAAAAGCATTACAGTGCAGAATATCTAGTGTATTTCTTGGTGTTGGTCATGCTAAGTGATAACCATATGGCAGTGATGACACTCTTACTTGCTCCTAAGCTATATGAGGTTGCTAGGGGTTGTCAGATGACACTTGCTCACATGAGAGTCATTAACAGGGTGTTGTAGCCAGTGTTAGAACAACCTTGCAACTACGGGCGAGTCACTGCAAAAGGAACTATGCTGTTTGTTTTTTTTAAGGGCCATATGGTTCAGTCTTGTGACTACGTAATTGCCAGCTACCTATTCACATACCAGGAAACAAACATAGTCAAAGTCAATATTAGCTGTTGTATCTGCTACAGCTTTGTGCTAGGCTTGGTAGGAAAAAACTATCTGCAGCAAGAGCAAGTCATTGTAATGGCTTCTGAAACTTGAAAGTCATGTCCTCTGCACGTATCTCTAGTGGGTATTTAGTTTCTTTGAGAGAGATTTACAGGAGGATTTGTAGCAAAATAAAATGTGTGGGGGTACACCAAAAGCTACAAATGGGACAAGGACACAAATAGAAAGAGCAAGAAACAACAACGATGTACCACTTGGAAGAAGTCTCTCTTGTACCAAATCGGATGAAAGGATTAGAAAATCTTTGAGAGACCAAAGTGTCAGCTGTGTGAACAAAGTGACTACACTGCTGCAAAACAGGTATGCATGTAATTTTTTTATGTGTATGATTTTTGACAGAGAATGGACATTTTTAGTTGGTATTAGATTTATATTCATATGCCTGAGAAGCTATTTTGTAAATAATTGGTGAAGTTCTAATAGAAGCTTATTCTTGCTCATGGTGGTGACGGATACTCCAGAAAGTCTTCTCAGTTGTTTGAAACTGAATCTGCATTCTTGACTCTGATGTTTAAGATTTATGTATATGCAAACTGAAGCATGAAGGATAATTGCGTTTCTTTTCAGTTAAGGTTAAATAATCTTACCTTCTCTTTCTAGTTTTCTCTTTTTTTTTTTTGCCACCTCCTGTGTTAGTGGGCCAAGTAGTAACAGTTTGCAGACCAGGCAGGAGAGAATGCTGTGAGGTGGAGAAAAAATGGAAAGGGGAAACCTCTGCGTTACTTGTGAATGACCTCTGGATCAAGCATTATATCAAAGTAATCTGGAGTATCATTAGTGTTTCTTTGACTTCTTTGTGGTGTCTTTTTCAGGTGTGTGCCAGCATATGTCCAATGTCTGAGTCTCTAATGCTATGTGACTGTTGAAAATACAATTCAAAGCAGTTGTTTCTTTTTCCCTGGGTGCTAGAATAATCTACATTCAGGATTGCTGATATAAGAAGCAGAAAAATACAGATAGGTGTCTGGTATTTAGATATGTTTCACCCTTTTTATTTCTTTAGCCTATAGATGTTGCTCTGAAGAAGTGAGTGGTTAGTCACTTTCAGAACTGTTTTAAGGTCTGCTGAAGTAGTTTTTGAATATAAATAAGGAGAATCATAGAATGTATTGGGTTGGATGGGACCTTTTAAATATCATCTGGTCCAACCCCCCTGCAGTAAGCAGGGGCAATGTTACTAGACCAGGTTGCTCAGAGCCCCATCAAGCCTGACCTTGGATAAGTATCTCCAGGGATGGGGCTTGCACTACCTCTCTGGGCAACCTGTTCCAGTGATCTGCCATCCCCATGGTGATCAACTTTTTCCTAATATCCAACTTAAATCTACCCTTTTCTAGTTTAAAACTATTACCCTTGTCCTATTGCTACATGTCCTTGTGAACAGTTATCCCCCAGCTTTCTTACATGCCCCTTTCAGGTACTGGAAGGTCACGATAAGGTCTCCCCAGAGCCTTCTCTTCTCCAGGCTGAACAACCCCAACTCTCTCAGCCTGTCTTCATAGCAGAGGTGCTCCAGCCTTGTGATCATCTTTGTGGCCTTCCTCTGGACCCACTCCAACAGTTCAGTGTCCTTTTTGTGTTGGGGACTCTAAAGCTGCATGCAGTATTCTAGGTGAGATCTGACCAGGACAGTGTATAGGGGCACATCATCTGCTCTCCTGTATCGGTAATGAGGATTGTCTCAACCCATGTGCAGGACCCTGCACTTGGCCTCATTGAACCTCATGAAGTTCACCTGGGCCCACTTGTCCAGCTTGTCCACGTCCCTCTGGATGGCATCCCTTCCCTCTGGCACATTAACCGCACCACCCAGCTTGGTATCAGCGAACTTGCTGAGGCTGCACTCAGTCCCACTGTCAGTATCATTAATGAAGATATTAAACAGCACTGGTCCCAGTGCAGACCCTTGAGGGACACCACTTGTCGCGGTCTTCTCTCTGGACGTTGAACCGTTGACCAGTACTCTCTGGATGTGACTACATCAAATCTGTATCTTTCCAACTTAGAGAGAAGGATGTTGTGGCAGGCTGTGTCAAAGGCCTTGCAGAAATCCAGATAGATGACATCCATTGCTCTTCCCTTACTTATTGATGCAGTTACTCTATCGTAGAAAGCCATTAGGTCAGTCAGGCAGGACTTGCCCCTAGTAAAGCCATGCTGACTGTCCCAAATCACCTCCCTGTCCTCCATGTGCCTCAGCATGGCTTCTAGGAGGATCTGTTCCATGATCAATAGGTCACTTTTCAGTTACTGCATGCATGCCAAGTGTTATGAAAGTGAACCAAAAGTCTTCTTTGTAAAAATCAGGTTTTGAAGATCTATATTAACTCAAAATACTGATTCTGGATGGAATGGGGCAAACTTTTTGTGGATTTTTTTCTAGAAACAGATGAGTCTGCCTTCCCCTAAGAGAGATCTTCTTGCCCCTATGTCTCGTGTCTGTAAGAAATGTTGAACAAAGCAAAGGAAAGTGCCATATATGCCAGTGTAAGAGAAAATAAAGCAACCTTAAGCTTGATATGGAATCTGTGGAGAAAACTTGCCAGGATATCTGTAAGCTGTTCCAAACCTGTGAATTTTTTTTTGTTTTAAAATTATGCATAGTGTTTTAGTATCTTTTGTAAATCTGGTAGACAGCTTGGTTTTTATTTATTTATTTGGACTTGAGGATTGTTTGTTAGTTTTAGCATCTTCCAGATGCAGGAAAGATGTACTCTGAAGGTGAGGCTAGAAAAGCTGAGCTGTTCAAACAGGCTGCTGATGCTGAAGGGAGTAATCACATTGCCACCTCTTTGCTCTCTGGCATCATGCTCTTGTCCTTTTTTCCCTTGACCTTGGCCTTTCCAATCCTTCTGTAATGGGCTCCCCTCCGGGAGTCAATTCAGCTCACTAAGGAGGCAGAAAACTGACTTGGGAGCAAGAAAACCCAATTAACACTCTAGCCTCAATACTTATCTGAAGTGTGTAGTGTTTCTTTGTGCCTTTTCCTGAAGGTATATAGCTCCATGGATGAAGTGAGTTATTATAACTTGTGCTGTCACTAAGAGGTGAAGATTCCATTGCCTCCTACTTCCTTCCTTTTCCAGCTGTGCTTCTGATCAGCTTTCATGTGCTGGGACAGATTGCTGCTGCTGCAGAGAATTCAGATGGTTTGGACAAGGGTCCAACAATTGCTAGAGGAAGCATGAGTAATAGGAAGGATCACACAGTTACAAAAAGGGGAGAAAGGACATGTGAGGCTCTTATTTTTGTGGTCAAATAAGAAAACATTATGTTCGGTCAAAATAGCTGTACTTAACCTAAAATACGAGTATCCATACAAACTCATATTAATTTAATTAAATCGGCTAATTTTTAAGAATATGCAGAACCTGGCAAAACTAATTGTTCTTAAGCCAAAGTGAAACATTTCAATTAGCTGTCAGTCTCTTCACTTCCTCACCTTTCTAGGTTGTAACGTTATCAGAAGTCTGTTTGGTCATTTTGCAGTACATTGACACTCAGGTGGCTGAAAAAAACCCATCCTACTATAGTTTTATAAATTTTATTTGTAAAAATTGATTTATAAGTCACTTAGCAATATGTATTCCTTCAGCAGAGATCTCTTATTCTGTTTATTAAGTAGTTCTTAAACAGGGGTCGAACATGTGAGATCTTTCTTGTATAAGCAGAATAAGAGAATTTTTATATAAACAGAGCTTAGGCAAATGATATTTCAGTTAGTGTTTATGAAACATTTTGGAGGCTTTTTTTAAGATCACTGAAAGAAGCAACAGTTTTTATCCAAAAGTAGTGATTGTAGTACATTTTTTTCCCTTGCTAAACATTCATAAGAAATATGAAGCTTACCTTGGGAATTACATGGTTTTGTTATCAGAAGTAACACTTTCAGTAGTAAGTACTTGTACAAAACTACTTATGTTATATACCTTTCACCTAACTTCCTTCAGTAATTAAGTATGGTTTGGTAAGCTGTTTTAGACAGAAACAGAAAAAGAAAACAATTAACAGTTGTCAGTTTAGATTTCGCCAGATGAGCATAAGGGAAACAGCTGAGTCTTGAGACTTGAAGTAGGAAGGTGTCAAGAGTGGTGGTAAAGAGCTAAAAGCACACTTTTGATATGAGTAAATGTTGATACTTGCTATAATTTGACATGCAGTAGACTGTTACAATCTGTGGTGCAGTTGGAAAATAAGAGGACCTTTGTGAGCTTGTTGAGGGTTTGCTTTCTAGTCCAAAAGTGGAAGAATTAATAATTTTGTTACAGAATTGTCAATGAAAAATAGAAAATAAGTCTAATAGTGTGAATTCTGGTGCAAGCTTCTCACTTAACACTTTCCAAATCTTCTCTTTCTCCATCTTCTACCTGTCTCCCACAAATGCATTGTGAGGATTTTTTTGTTTCCTTGAAGTTAACATTGATTCCTAATGTGGCCTTGGAGGGGGAGGAGAAAGCATGTGTTATCTCCTTCAGTACGTGTTCTTAGAGGTTAGAAATATATATGTTTTGATCAAACTTGGTGTTTGAAATTGATTAGTGAGTTAACCAATGATTGGGCAAAGTGAACTTGTAGACATAGAGGTTGCATGTGAGCATATGAGCCTTTTTTCAGTATGAAAAAACAGACTGAAATACTTCTGTTGCGTCTTTCAGGTATTTTGGTCTTACTTTTTAGAAGAAACTGATTGAAGAGTGAAAGATTATTATTTTTTTTTTTTCCCCTCGGTCAAACCCATAAGCTGTTACTTTCTAACATCTAAAGGAATGTTAAGCTATACAGTGCAGAAGTGTAGTGAGTTATTTTTTTTCATGAACTGATATTTTAATGTAAGTGAATCTTATATCTTTCAAAAACCGTACGTGAAGGAAACAAAGAAGTGCATGCCTTTCAGCTTTGCCAAATAAGCAAGAAGCCGATACAGAGATAAGTAAGTAATGGTTTGAGGCTTTGGTTCATATACACATGAAAAAGGAGCTGACCAATAAGTCTGTGTACCATCTGTATTCTTCAACAGTCTGCTTTTAGGAGATGATTGAATACTCCCGCTGTCCCTGTTTTGGAAGCTGTGTGTTATAGAAGCTGGCTTAAGCAGTAAAGGGTGCAATTACTGTAAGCAGTCTGAACATCGGCTTTTTTGACAAGGATGGCTTTTTGCCATCTGACTAGTCTTGGGCCTAAGTGCTAGATTCCATGTAAAGTAATGAGACTATGTGTTTCTGTGCCTGTATAACTTGCCTATAGATATGCTTGATTTTATCAAATGAAGTTTTAGTAGGATGCATCTCTTCTATAATGGGTAAGACTGCTGCCAGAGCTGCACCTGAGTTCTGGGAAATTCGAAGCCTGAAAGCAAAGACTTCATTAAAACATAAGTCTGATATTTCTTCAGTATTATAAGAAGCATTATCTGAAGTTGCTTCCCTAGATTTGGTCTATTAGTCATGTAAAGCTCTGTATGATAGATTTTATGTAATTTCTTAGCTTGTTGCTGTCTGGTATTAAGAGTCTGAAGTTCTGGAAGATTTTTAATTCTTTAATGCTAGAATCTTTAGTTCTAGCATGCTGTGTGGAAAAGGCTGTGAAAGTGGCTTCTACTTCAGCATTTGTTATAAAACCCAGTTCATGTCTTATGCAAAAGACACTGTACAAACAACATGAAATTTCCCTTAGTGCAGCATGTGAGAGTTCACGTGTTTATAAGGAAACCTAAATTAATGCAACACAAGTATCAAGCATGGGTGGTCAAATGCAGGGCTGGGTTGGCTCAATCTGTGCCTGAAATGAGTCTTTTTCCATTTAGACTTGTGGTCCTTTAGTCTGAACTATGGACCCTCCTGTGTCAATCCTGGAGATAAATAAGGCTTTGCTCTTGCATACAGTTTAAACTAAGGCCGTAGAGATGTATCTTTTCTTTGTTGTTAAAATAAGGGAAGACCTGTGGCCTTCTGAAGAAAGCAGCGTAGTTAATTCAGAAATTATTATGGTATTGTCCATCGCAGAAAGTGGTAAGTAAATGGATAGCTGTATAACTGAAAATGTATCAGAGTATCTGGTACTGAAGAACATTGGACTCATGCAGCAGGCTATAGTTAAGTCTACTGATGGCTCCGATTTCTCTTGCATTCTGTATAACTGGATTTTGTAATAGCTTTGCACAGGCAGTAGGCTGAGAAACTACTAACAGACTTTTAAAACAGATGGTGGAATTCCAGCTCTCTGTATATGCGGTGTGTGTAGAATCTTTGTTGGGCAACTATCAATGATGGTATCACATCTGGTCTCACACAGGGGTTATCTTAATGCCGTGACTCCCTTCGGAAGGGAAGACTTGAAAAGAAATCTGTGTGGTACACCTAGCATTTGGGAGGCAACATGTTACAAACACAGAGTTTCCTCACTGTTGATGGCAAAACAGCCTTTGGCATTGTTCCATGATCTGGCTTTGATGTGCACAGGACCCTTGCATATTATGCACATATACTATACTTGTATCAGAGTACCTTGCAGTGGAGATGGGTATCTGGCTAATTCTGTCCCATGGTATTTTAAAATAGAATAAAACCCTCCAGATTGATGAGGTCTTTCAGCTTTCAAAAAGGTGCCTATTTAGGCTTACTTTTTCTTTCTAGCTGCATAGAAAGGGGAGTTGTTCTCTGAAATTCAAGATGAAGCACAAAGAAGAAATTTAGATGGCTTTACTTATAATGATTTTAAATTTGCAAGTCTCTGAAAGTGCTCCTGAAGCAGTTGCCCATGGTTACCTTACTGACTCTATTAGGAGTTGATGGTGTTTACCTCAGTATTGATTTATGGCTGTTAATAAAAGAAATAGCTTCAGCATTTCTTATCTTTCAGCTGTATAGAGTTTTTGTGCCCTTCCCTTGATTTTCCACCTTCCTTCTCTGTAGGCATAGTTTGGGAAAATTCATAAATGAAACATCCTTTTGGGTAGGAGATAAGTATGGCTTTGACTGAAGTCTGTTATGCAGTTTGTCAAAGGAACAACTA
>NW_010194369.1:0-6844 GCF_000695765.1 Mesitornis unicolor | reverse complement strand
TCTTTCCCCGTAGGTGTGGTCCATCCAGATCAGGGATGAGGCAATATGACTGAGCACTGCTTTATGCAGTTCTAGGTTTTCTTCCATTAGTCAGGTACATAACACAAAATGTTTTCTGTAGCCCAACCTGAGGCTGAGCAAGCCTCCATGCTCTGATGTGCAGACCGACTCCCTTTGGAATTAGAAAATGGAGTCTTTTGCCATCACAACCATGATCAGTTGTGCTCCTCGGCATCCTGCCATAGACAAGAAAGCAGATTGTGTGCTGTGAGGAATGGGAAGATTCTGGCTTGAGAGATGTTTTTGTTTTTGTTTTTGTTCTTCAGGTTGAATCTCAGTTGTATCTTGGTTTCGTCTACTAAATGAGTTTCATTGTAGTCAGAGATCAAGTCTTGGTAATCTACGATTGCTTTGTAAACCTTGAAACATCTCAGAAAAGAAAGGGGAAAAATAGTAGAACAGCATAAAAGTTGTCTTTCATTTGCAAGAATTAAACTTTGGAAAAATCATAACTTGTATTGATGAGAACAGATCAAAAGGAATTGGGTTTGTGTTGTGTAGTGGAGAGAAGGTTGAGGGAGTGTCTAAGCCTTGAGCTTGTGAAAGGCTGTAGCAAAGAGTATAGTAATCTGTTTTTCTTTATGGCCACTCAGAGAACTGCACAAAATAGTATACCTACCTTGCAATAAGGATGATCCAGACTCTGTACTGAGAAGCGAGTAAATTTAAGAGTATTTAAGCCCTGGAGCAGATTGCTGACACAAGGATTTGTGTTCCATTTCTGTAAAATTTTAAAGAAAGGTTGGATGAAAGTTTGTCTGGCTGTACCTGCCTGTGTATCAGTGATGCTTGGCTTAGATGCTCCTTTGAGTTTCTTTTTGGTTGAAGTTCTGTAAATGCCGAGTAAAAAATGTATTTGTTAGATACCTGTTTCTTCACTTAAATAAGCCTGCAAAGTAAACATGCTATTTTAACATCTTGTGTTTATCATCTGCAGCTGGTCCTCTTCAGAGTTTGACTTGAATGAAATCCGCCTGATAGTTTACCAAGACTGCGAGAGGAGAGGCAGACAGGTCTTATTTGATTCCAAAGCAGTCCGCAAAATTGATGAAGCTGTGGCTCAGGTATGAAATGCTAATTTTGCTTTTGTCCTACCACTCTTTGTTTCCCTTCCCGAAAGCATGAATTTCAAAATGGTTGTGTCAACTTCTTAATCTTACAATCTTTCACTTGATTTGGATTCTGCAATAGTTGCAACAAGAGTGTGTTAGGTTTCAAGAAGCCTATGAACACGTATCTGGTATTTAGTATTTATAATGTAAATATGGTATTGAAACTTCACAACTTAGACCTGATTTGTTTTCAAGCAAAGCAATCTATACCCCTTTAAACTGAGTATTTTCTCAGCTTTTTTAGTGTCGCCTGGGATTGCTTTTTGTTGTTAGCCCTGGTTGTATAGTCCCACTGTTCCACTGGTGTCTGGCTTGTCTCTAAGTATGCTTGTCTTCTTGTGGTGTTTAGATTAGTAAAGTTGTTGGCTTTATGTGAATTAAAACAACTCCAGTTATGCTAACTGTGCCATGATGTGCAAGACTGACGCATGGTGCTATATGGCCACATAAGTTTTGGTGACACATGTAGAAGCAGGAGTAGATGCTGTCAAGATGCAAATTCTCTGTGCTGCTCTCCAGACACAGAAATTGTTGAGTAATGCTTCCAGCAAACTTAGTTGATTTTAAAAGAAGTAAACCAGTAGTATTTTCTGTTTTGTGGTTGGTTTGGTTTGGGGTTGGGTTTTTTTTTTGTTGTATTCTGCTTTGGGGGTGGTTTTTTTGGTGTTTTGGTTTCGTTTTTTTTTTTAGCCTCTATAAGCAGCAGCTTCAGCCTGTCAGACTAGCATAATTTATTGTAGAATCACTAGCTATATATGGATAATTGTGACTTGTAGAAATTATTTATGAAGATGCTTAAAACCCAGCAATCACTATTTCAGTAATACTGCAAAAATGCCCTTGTACCAAATCAGTAAGACTGATGAGGATCATCAGCTGATGACTGATCATCTACTTAAGAGGGTAAATGGGTCAGACTGCCCTATTAATCTTGCTCTTGCCTTCCCTGCCCCCATCCAAATCAAGGTTGTTACTTTGTATTGTGAAGTTGGTTTAAAGCACCAGCTCCTGAGGAAGAAATATTCTGGCTTCATTTAAATAGTCAATTTATTCTGCTTGTTTGAATACTTTAAGCCAGAAGTTAACGACGAAATGTCCTATCAAAAACTCTATGCAACACTGACAAAACAGATTATAACCTCCCTTGTAACACATGATACAGTCACACTGGAATTAGATGAGCAATAACACATAAATACTATGCCAGAAAAAACTGCACAAAAGGAGTGCAAATACAGAATAAAATATAGTAGTCCAGGATTTTACTTTTTTTAACAATGCTAATAGGCTTATTTTTAGATTGGTAAAGAAGCTGTACTATTGCTGCAGTTTAAACTCAACTTCAAAAAAAAAAAAACAACAAACCAAAACAAAACAGATCTGTGCCATTTTTCTTGTCTTGGTCTTCCTCTTTTTCTTCTGCATCTTCTGCCCATTTCATCATTTGTCATTGTGACTTGAGTATTGTAAAACTTACTACAGTTACTGCACTGTAGTATTTAACTTGTTCATCTTAAAAACTAGGTTTTTTTTCTTGTGGAATACTGGATTTTACTTTTATTTCCTCTTAATTTCCTGTTATTGTTCCTTTTTCATCTTGATTAGTAGAAAATACGGGATATAAAATTTAGCTGTGGCTCCTTCTTACTAGCATCAAGGTTCTTACTATTTCTTTTTGCCTGGTTGTTTGTTTTTTTTTCTGTAAACTATCTACATGGACCTTGTTGACGTCTTAAGAAAATCTACTTGATCTATGCCAAGGCATATTCCCAATGAGGTAAATCGTGCTGGTACTAAACGAGTCTTATCCCTTCATTTCAACATGCACTGAATGCATGTTTACATTAATACACATTAAATATATGTTCATTAAAGGATCTTGAATTTCTTATATATAAAAACTTCAAGAGTGTGAGATAAGCTTCCCAAGACTTGTCTAAGCAGTCTTCATTGCTGCAAGGTTACAGTTTTTCTCCCTTCATATAAATAATTTTAAGTGCATTTGAGAAATATATTTGAAATAATGTGGCCCTTTCAACTGACATCTAATGATATCCATGTTGGAAAAAAACCCACCAGCCATTAAAGAAAGCAAGAAACAGATTGGTTTTTGTTCAAGAAAACTTCATTAAGCAAATGCCAGTGATTTAAATGCAGCTTTAATTATGAAGCACGTATGAATAGCGTTAATATAATTAGTGTGTTTCTGAGACTTCCTTTACACCTTTCCGATCAGTTCTAAGATACTGTTAAAACATGTTGTGACTCTAGAGTAAACTTTGAATTAAACAGTTGTCTGGATTTAAGCATTCATTTGCTTGCCTTTTTTTTAATACAGCTCCCTTATAGCTTTAACAAATAGGTTTTATAACCTGGTGACTATCAAATGGTGCATTATTCAGCCCTTGTTTTTGCTGGCTGATCTTCTGCTTAAGAAATCTGTTGATCAGTTGGGGAGAAAAAGTTATATGCAATTTGAATGATTAATTGTGCAAATGGTTACAAAAACTGGTCTGTGAGCAACCCATAAGCTGAGATTTTATCTACATAAACTTTGGCAAATGTTACACAGAGCACTTCGTAACAGTTGAGAATGTTCTTGCAGTGGAGCTTTGACTAATGACTTTGTTGTGGGATAGCTGTGAAAATTTGTCTGATAACATAAATGTGGGAGTAGTTCTGCACTTTCTCTGATGGTGGCCTTTAAAAAAAAATCTTTTAAAACTGATATGTATTTTTTGAATCAAATAAGAGTAATATTTATTACTGTTGCTGACCTGTATTTTAAGAAAAATCTTGCCATGGTATGTTTACAGATAGGAGTTCTCATGTTTGCTTTAATTGTTTTCATCACATTATTCTGTTTTGACACAGAAAATGGCAGAGGATGCTTCTGTAAAGACTTCTGTAAAGAACTGCCAAGCAAGCAATGGGAGCAACAATAATTCTCCCCATAGTCCCTCAGTAAGCTGTATGCAAAATATCAAAGAACAGATATCAAAGTATCAGGTAATGTTCATTACTTGCATGTATTTATCCATCTCACTGAAGAAGTTTATATATAAAGACTTAACTTACATGCATTGAATGCCTAGTTACACTTCTAGTATATTCTCAACTGAACCTTGAGATATCATAGAATGGTTTAGGTTGGAAGGGACCTTAAAGATCATCCAGTCCAACCCCTTTGCTATGGGCAGGGACACCTCCCACTAGACCAGGTTGCTCAAAGCCTTGTCCAACCTGCCTTTGAACATCTCCAGGGAGGGGGCATCCACAATTTCCCTGGGCAACCTATGCCAGTGTCTTACCACCCACATAGTACAGAATTCTAAATCTGGCCTCATCCAGTTTAATAGGACCCCTGTCCTATTGCGACCTGCCCTTGTAAGAAGTCCCTACCCAGCTTTCCTGTAGGCTCCTTCAGGGACTGGAAGGCCACAATAAGGTCCCCCCGGAGCCTTCTTTTCTCCAGGCTGAACAGCCCCAACTCTCTCAGCCGGCCCTCATAGTGGGGGTGCTCCAGCCCTCTGATCATCTTTGCGGCCCTCCTCTGGACCCACTCCAACAGCTCAATGTCTTTCTTATGTTGGGGACCCCAGAACTGGATGCGGTACTCCAGATGGGGTCTCACAAGAGCAGAGTAGAGGGGCAGAATCACCTCACTTGACCTGCCTTTTGATGCGGCCCGGGATGTGGTTGGCCTTCTGGGCTGCAACCACACATTGCCGACTCATGTTGAGTTTTCCATGGCCCGATACCCCCAAGTCCTTCTCCTCAGGACTGCTCTTGAGCCATTCTCCACCCTGTCTTTATTTATACTTTTATATATTTATATATATAAATATATGAATATTTATATCTACTCAGTCTTTTTAGTGTTGTAGAGTAAGAATATGTGGGTACATCTTAACCTTTTGGTCTGTCTTGGTCTTGTCTTTGAAAGAGTTACAGAAGATATTTAATAGCATTATTATTCGTGAAGGTAATGAAAAGCACTATACCATTCTTGTTTTGAAAGATGTCTACCTATGCTTCAGATCAGTTCTGAAGAAGCTGTTGAACATGTTATATTAAGAGTCCTTTCAATCTGTCTTAGTACAACATGAAATTTTTAGGAGATCCTTTTTTTTTTAGTTACTTTGGCTGTTTCTCAGTTAAAACATGAACATTTCATCTACAAAAATGTAATCTGAAGCATGTATAGATTAAGGGAGAAAAAAATTGCTGTTTAACTAGAAGGTAAGTGATTTCCTTCAGAATTAACAAACTTCTTCCCATATTTGCTATTCATTATCAATCTTTACAACAAAATAAGAAATCAGTCTGATTATACTTAGAAACATAGTCTTCACAAATGGTTTTCTAATAAAAAAATGTTTCCAAGAAGCTTTCTGTAAGGACAGGGAAAGAACATTTACTCATTTGATCCAGGAAGACAGTTTAATGCTTGGAAATCCAGATCACAGGAACTCTAAGTCCTGTAATACCTACAGTTTCATCAAACACACTGTTATATGGGCATGTTGCTGAACACAGCTATTTCTTTGGTAATGCTGTATATCTTTTATCTTCTTTCTTGCCTTTGGAGGTCCCTGTGGAACAAGGGTAAAAATGCCTATCTAGTGAGCAAATTAGAGTACATTCTCCAGTTGCACTTGTTTTTACTTGCACTCAGTGTGTCAGAACCACATGGGATCTTAGTCTGCATGGAAAAGCAGAACTTATTTGTATTCTCTGTCAGAAATATAGCATGATAGTACTATATTAAATTGAAATAGTATGCCAAGTTATTGACTTTGCTTTTCCCATCTTCCTGTCTGTGTAGTACACCAGACCAGCCTCTGATGTCAATATGCTGGGAGAAATGATGTTTGGCTCAGTAGCAATGAGTTATAAAGGCTCCACCTTGAAAATTCACTATATACGGTGAGTGTCCTTTTCTGTGACACACTCTGTCATCAGGCACTTGGAATCAATGACTCACTGAAATGACTGTTTATCCTTTCAGCTCTCCCCCACAGCTGATGATAAGTAAAGTCTTCTCAGCCAGGGTAGGAAGCTTCAGTGGAAGCAACAATTAGTAAGAACATTTTTTTTTTCTTCCCCATCTAATGCAGTTGTCTTTCCTTTATCCTTTCATAGTCCTTCTGTCACTGCTTCTAAATGTGACTTAGCTGAAGTTTAAAAGTCTAGTAGAAAATCAGATATTATGGCTGTGGAGAAGGATTCTCTTGATAGACACCAGCCAGGCCACCCAAGTTTAAAAAATTACATCTCTCCTACTTTCTGCTTCTTAATTTGTCCAGGGCATGCAATAAACTTTCAGAGGATAGGTGCTTTAGACAATCAAAGCCTCTTTCTCTTCCTGCTGCCAAAAGGGTGAAGAAAGAGTATGTGTGGAGGAAGCTTTGTATCTCTCTACCCCACTTCTCTTTCCTTCAACAATGACAGAAGATACACTGTCTCATCTGTTTCCTTTCTCCTTGTCCCAAAAATGAGCAAATAAGAATAAAGTAAATCCAAAGCATGACATACAGAAACTTATAGTAATTCAAAGGAGGAGCTTATATTGAAAGTAAACGCCTGTTTCCTTATATTGAGTTGGCCAAAAAGTAATAGCTTTTTTCTTTGATGGACATGTGTCTTGAAATGTGACTAACTTCATTTTA
>NW_010194368.1:886-1140 GCF_000695765.1 Mesitornis unicolor | reverse complement strand
TGGGGGGGGACAGGGGGGGTCATTTTGGGGACATGGGGATCCCCAAATGTCCCCAGGGGTCCCCAAGTGTCCCCAAACCGACCCTCTTCCTGCGCATGAACTCCTCCTCCACCAGGGAGCTGACGCCGAACTCCTGGTCCATCTCCTCCAGCAGCTTGGCCTGCGATGGGGACCAGTGAACACCAGTTAAAACCAGCTCAAACCCGCTCAAACCCCCCTCACACTCCAAGAAAACCCCCCCAAACCCCAACAAA
>NW_010194368.1:0-639 GCF_000695765.1 Mesitornis unicolor | reverse complement strand
CCAAGAAAACCCGCCCAACCTCCAAGAAAACCCACTCAAACTCCAAGAAAACCCACTCAAACTCCAAGAAAACCCACTCAAACCCCGCTCAGATCCGCTCAAAACCAGCTCAGATCCGCTCAAAACCAGCTCAGATCCGCTCAAAACCAGCTCAGATCCGCTCAAAACCCCCTCAAACCCACTCAAAACCACTCAAACCCACTCAAAACCCCCTCAAACCCAGCTCAAACCCACTCAAAACCCGCCCAAACCCAGTAAAACCCCCTCAAACCCAGCTCAAACCCACTCAAAACCCACCCAAACCCAGTTAAAAACAAGTTAAGACCAGTAAAAACCAGTAAAAACCAGTTCAAAATCAGTGCAATCAATTGAAAAAGTCCTAAAAAGTCAAGAAATGGTAAAAAAAAACCCCAAAAATTCAACAAATAGTCAAAAAAAAACCCAAAAAAAATCACGAAATGGGCAAAAAAAACCCTCCTAAAAGTCAACAAATGGTAAAAAAATCCCCCAAAACCTAATGTACAGTGGAGAAAAGACCAAAAAAATTCCACTAATACTCAAAAAAACAACCCCAAAAATTCCACTAATGGTAAAAACAAACAGAAAAATTCAATTAATGGGCAAAAAAACCCCAAAAAA
>NW_010194367.1:23518-25140 GCF_000695765.1 Mesitornis unicolor | reverse complement strand
TAACGTTCTGTGATTCTGTAACGTTCTGTGAGTTGAGCTATTCATAAAGTTCAAGGTATTATGTCCCCTATGAGAAACAGATTCATGAAATTAGATTATTTGGTATCCAAAATGCAAGGGAAAAAAGCGACCAAATCAACAGCACTGAGGTGGAAATAAATGATATTATAACATTAAAAAATCTGAATTTTCAGCTTTTAAAATGTGATTTGAACAAATATGCTACTGTGTCCTTTGAATTTTGGCCCATTTTTTCTGCTTTCAAATTTTAACCAAATTTGTATTAGAAAGCTTTATTAACCTTTGGTTTCTATTTTGTAGTATTTTGATCTTACTGCCTACAGTATCATTGTAATTTTTTTTTAATCGGCCTATTACTGGGGAGGAAAAGACAGAATGATAATATAATGCTGCTAAAATTTTATAATGCCATATGATCTAGCAATTTATTCATAAGCCCCTGTCTGTCTGTTCCCCACCCATCTCTATAAGCAAGACGTGCAGAGGAAGAGACTTAGAAATTCAAGAACAGCTTAGCTATTCGGCTAGCTCTGATTATAAATCTTGAATTTTAATCTTGGGATGCGATCAATTTTTCTTGTCAAATGCAGATTGTAATTTGCAATGAACAAATTTCTTTTCCTGGGAACAAGACCAAAAGTTAAAAAAATTATGAAGGATCATATTTCCCTGAAATGTAATAATTATTCTAGTAATATTTATCTAGAACTCCTTTTAATTTTTCTTTAATTTACTACTCTTCTATTAGAATATGAATAGAAATTAAAATTGAGACAAAGAGGTCTCATCTTTGAAATCCAGAATTCTATCTGATCTGGCATTTAGAAAGAAAAATGTAATGACACTTGTTACATTCAGTAGTAGTTCAGACATCCTGAAACTTTCCTCCTTTGTTTTGTTTTCTTTCTTCACTTTATTTTAAATTCATCAGTACAAAACTTAAAAATTACAACCACAGCTGGAAACCACTCTATGAAATGTCAAAATACCTGTTACAGATGACTATCAAAGCATTTAATAGAAGTTCATAGAAAAAATGGTCTGTTGGTCAGAATTTGAGTAAACTTAACCAAGGTGCATTTTACATCTATGAAGAAACCATTTAGATTAAAATTTGGAACAATTTTAAAATAAAAGTGAGAATTAATATGTTTTAATCAAAGTCTAACTTATTTACAGACTCAGTGATTCTGCAATAAAGATGAAACTGGAGACTCATAGTGCTCTTACTCTGTTTTTTTCATTAATTGGGCTCCAGTGACGTGTTAGTTTCCTTCATCAAAGTTATTTGTGTGTGCCATGAATGAGAGAACACACATCATAGGGTGTTAGACTTTATAGCCACTGCCCAAAAACAGAATTTAAGATGTATCTCTCTTCCCTTTTCTACTTACAGTTCTATATGATCTTAGAAGATGATTCTTTGTTCTACAGGTTGTAATACTTCTTCTGTACATGCAGAGATACACACCAGGTTAGATCTAAATATACCTCAGGAAAAAGGCAGATCTACTGAGAAATAATAGTTTGGTCAGGAAGCTGTGCTATCAAAAAGATTGTATGGACCCTGAAGAGGTAAATATTACTTAAGCAATCCTACA
>NW_010194367.1:9204-23487 GCF_000695765.1 Mesitornis unicolor | reverse complement strand
GAATGCTAAATTTTACTGGGCTCGATAGTGCCTGAGAGGGACCCTGATTGTATCTTATTTTGAAATGAGGATGTATTGCTCTGTATCCTTAAAATACTTAAATTATTCTGCCTTTTGTTCTTATACTAATTTCATTTTTAAAGGAATAAATTATTTTAAAGTAAAAATTATAAAAGATTAATGATTTTTTCATCAAATATTAAATCGGTCTTTGATATAATGAATCTTCTCATTTCCAGGTGCAACATGACCTTAAGCACTCAGTTCAGTTGCCCACTTGAAGGAGTGTAACGACAAATGGAACAACATAGGGTCCTGTCTACCCCTTGCTAGTTCTCCTGAGGGTCACAGGTTCCTCATGAGTACTGCATCATATGCAGATATGTAGCTCACAAAATATGGTGTTACTTGAAACAGGCCACAGGCCTTCAGATTTGTTTTGACATGTAATGGCAATAAGTGAACAGCCAAGGGACTACTACCTACTTTGGTTTAACTTTTGCTTAACTTTGTGCATTTTTATGTTACAACACCTGTCAGTTGGGGTTTTTTGGTAGCTAATAGATGGCTATAGCAAGTAACTATTTGATGTAGAGTGAATTATCTATGACCCGATAATAAAAATGCAGTGCAAGAAAATAAAGCCATGGGATGACTGGCCTTGAAGAGGCCTTGAAAGTACAAGCAGAAGATAATACTGGAGACCCAAGGGGTACAAACAACTCAAAAGCAGTCAGTTACTGATCATATAAACAATGCAGCCTTGGGAGCCAGGTAAAAACAGTATTAGAGGTAACAAAAAGAAAAAAGAGCAGTAGCTAAGGTGCGTAAATTACATCATCTACAGTAAATTTGCCTGCAGATGTGAAATTGCAGACCAATAATGACCTGGGTCTAGATTGTAGCAAACACATAAAAATTAACCCAGCAGATGCCAAAGTGAGGAAGGAGAAGCCATCTACATCAAAATCATATTACTCTCAGTGAAGGACCTCTGCTGCTGATGACTTGCCATATATCCCCTATCCAGGCAGAAACCCTGGACATTAATGTGCAGAAGGGTAGTATATGAATAAGCATAACATCACAGTATGAGTTAGATAGTTGAAAGTTTTTATGCATATAATTTCAATCATGTATGATTTGAACTATCAATGTTTGAACTTTGTAACTGGGCCAACAATCCTTAGTTTAGACTCTTAATACTTTAATTAAACTAAAATTAATTTCTTGTTTATAAGCTGACTTTCTTTTACCCATGACAAGAATTTGAATGCAGCAAGGTGAAAGGATTTCAAGAAACTTACTGTCTGTTGGATACAAGAAATACATGGCACATACACCATCTCCATGTACTGTTTGAAATAATACTGGAAATGCATGTGTGAATAACCCAATCTAGCCTTTAATATCACCAAGACATTATGTAGGAGAAGGAAAGAACCTCTTTATCTTTTGCCATTGAAAGAAAAATGAAATAGAATCTCTCTGACAAAGGTAAGGGAGATGCTGTATGGCTATAAACCTGTGAAAATCTGCATCTTTGCTTTGAATTTACTACTTACACAAAACTGATACTTGAAAGCAAATAATTTGTTATTAATTATAAAACTTTCATTTCCTTATTTAGGAGAAGAATATTAATGTAAAGAAACAATAAAAGGATTTTTCTAAAAATACTAAACTAATGCAAATTAATTATTGTGAAATTCGCTGCGTTCATATATGAAATTGCAGTTTCTGGGTTCAAGAAATCTAAGAAAACCAGCAAAACCAGATGAATAAAATATAAAAATACAATGTGCTATAAAGATAATAAAGTATTGCAAACTTCCAAAGGAGCTGAAGAGTTTTTGTAACACTAAGGAAAGTTAAAGAAAGCTGTAGAAATCAAAATATAACTCTTGATAAGAAATGTAATAATTTTGAGAGACATTATTTTTCAAGAATCCTGACTTCTAGGTTTTTGTGTTACTTACCTTGAAGTGACCGCCAGCTTTTTGTCTCCTGCATCTGAGAGATTTCCCTGCTATAATATACGTAGTTGATTGGCTTGACTTTATATTCATTGGCAGTAGCAGAGAACAAAATTATAGAATCATAGAATGGTTTGGGTTTGAAGGCATATTCAAAGCTCATCTAGTCCAACACTGCTGCCATAGGCAGGGACACTTTTCACTAGATTAGGTTCCTCAAAGCCCAATCCAACCTGACCTTGAACACTTCCAATGATGTGAAATCCACAACTTCTCTGGGCAACCTGTTCCAGTGTCTAACCATCCTCATAATAAAGAAATTATTCCGTTCATCCAGTCTATAGCTACCCTCTTTTGGTTTAAAATCATTGCCCTTTCTCCTGTCACTACAGGCCTTGGTAAAAAGTCTCTCTTGATCATTCTTATATGTTCCCTTTATATATTGAAATGCCACAGTAAGGTCTCCCCAGAGAATTCTCTTGAGAGAGGTATCTACTACATGTTAGTCTTGTACTCCTGTTTCTCTCCTAATTGATCTTGCAGTGTATATTTGTGGCTGTTTTGAAAAATATCTTGAAAGTAATTGTCTTTACCATAGTACTGGTTATAAAACCACTTGTATAGTAGAAATGTAGGCTTTCCATTTAAAACAAATACTCATAACTATACTAGGAAAACAAATGAATAAAAATTTTATTTTCATGTAGTCATCATCTGTCTGTATTGCTAGGAGCTGTGGTTTGATATTTTGTGCATCTATTCTGTCTTACAGAGAAACTTAGTGTCCTGAGGCTGGTATCATTCAGGAACTCTCCACACCCACTGAGGATGCCATGGTACACAAGTATGCTGTCATAAGAAAATGGGAAAAATAACAACAAGAAAACCACACCTTTGAATCTTCTCAAGTAAGGAATATTTTAGTTTTTATTTTTTTGTTTAAAACCTTTAGGTACTTGAGGAGCACTTTAACTCTGTCAGATATCTTTCCTGTATCCAGACTCCATTAAGAGTATATCATACCCGGATGTTTGTGTAAGTGGTGCCAACATGAACCTTTATATACCTAGTTATTTTTCTAGCATTGATCACATATATCCACTTTTGTCAAGATTATATGAGGCCACAGTCTGAAGAGGAAAATGTTGCTGAGCTCCAACTTCTTTCTGCTAAGATAGCTGCGGAGAAGAGCTGCGAGTGCAGGCAACAGAATTATCACTGCCTTTTACTGCAGTCAAGTGTTTCTTTCAACCTCAGCACTCGGAACCTGCTGGGAGAATAGAGTTTGGAAGAATAATTTTGCCACCAACGCTGCATCAGGAGAGGCCCGAAATAGACCTGAAAACCTGGATTGTGCATATATCCCTCTGTCATTTGCTTTCCTTTTCTCTCTTTCTTTCTCTTAGAGATTAGATTTTCTTGCTTCTATCAGTATGTCAACCATGGCCATGACCTTTATTCTTTTGTTATCTGTTTTGCGCAAATAGAAAGATAATTATTTGTTTTTCTAGATACAGTTTAACTCAGTACATGGAAAAGTTTGAATTATTTAAGATTGTTTTTATCAAGATTGTTTTTATTTTTTTTGACAGACATGTTAAGTGGGAGGCCTCTGGCCAAAAAAATATCCAAACTGCTTACTTATAAAGCTGAATTAGTCATCACAGCTTCTTTTTATAATTAGTGGAATGAAATGGGCATTTGTAACACATGAATCACCTCATGTAACTGTCTAAAATAGGTCAGATGAATCATGTCCTAAAAATGTCTATCTGTTCATTGTCTGTAAAGAATGGCTAGCGTTGCTAGTTCAGGTGTAGATACCTGAGTTAAATCAGTTGAATGTTCTTTAATGAATCTTTGAAATAAAAAACTCTATGTGTGACTACCTGCTTCTGTATCAACCTGTCATCCATGATGCCAGATGAAAATATCAATTCCCATGAAATTTAGGCTTGCAAATTGGGAGTCCCTTTCTCATACCATTGATTCACGTGCAAAGTGATACTTCATCCTCCATCGTTACCTGTTCTGAACTGGTGATTCAGAAGAGAAATCAACCTGCAGTAGAGGCAAGGAAACAGATTTTTGATACCTAATTAAATGTATACACAGTTTTTATATGGAAATATTGTAACATAAGTACCCTTTACTATATACTACTGCAGAAAAGTCAGGGTATTCCTTGTTTAGGACTAATTTATTGTATCATCTTCAATGCAGATAGCAAGATAGATATGTACAAAAATGGAGTAAAATGTGCCTCCAAAGAATGTTCTTAAAATTACTTACCATAAAAAGCGCATATTTCTAAAGCATAGGTATATGTTTTCCAATTGCCATCCCATACGTCACATAAGAACATTCCACTTTCAGTCTGCAAATGTTTAGTATATGCACAGTAGAAATGCTCTACATTTCTTTAGCTGCCCCCTGTCCCACCCAAAGAATCTGTGTTATGTACATAACTGTGATATATAACAGGTAGGAATGACTGAATGTCTACTTCACTCCTGAAGACTTGAAGAAAATTATTTTAAAGGAGGCTTCTAGCAGAGAACAGCATGCTGCCAGTCATTAAAAATGAACTTCAAGAGGCTCATAGGTGCTGTATATAAATGAACATTACTCTATAGAATTATTTGATCCATATTCCACAGAGGATGAATATAGGATATGAATAAGTCATTGCCAATCTTAACATTTCACTTCAGTTCATTCAGAGCTGTAATCCACCTGCTTTTTATCTACTTATGCATCATTTATGTGTTATTTATTTCAGTCACTCTGGGTAGTTACAGCTTTATTACTGCATTCTTATTCTACCTCTGAAAAGTAAGATGTGCTTTAATTTGAGAAAAAACCTATTAGTGTATAGTTTTTATTTTGTACACCACACCTTTCTTAGTCACAGTGAGGAATTACCCACTGAAGCAGAAAACCAAAACAACCTGGATTTATTTTAAAATAAATTGTATCAGATTATGCCCAGAGGCCTGAGTAGAAAGAGTTTGTTCAATAATAAGGTCAGTGCATTAAACATTATTTTGTTCTTTCTCAGAGTTGCATGTTGATTTCATATAGAGTAATAGTGTTTGCTTCTTTAAATACATGTTCTTATAAGGCATGAAATTAGCATTTTTTATATCAACATCAATACTCAAATGAGGGAAAGATACCGTTTCCCTTAAAAAATTCATCTATGCAGGCATAAGTACCTGTGAATTACTAACTGACATATACTGAATTCCAGAAGAGGAAAAGAGATGGGAAAAGATTAGTGTTTATATCTGTCTTGTGACAGAGCATCAGCTAATACGTACAATTTGCAGAACTTACACCTTAATTTTTACTCCCTTTTCAGGTTGCATAGCTTAAAAGTGTGAAGGCAAGCAGTTTACTAATTTCAAGACCAGGCTTTAGTTGGACATTTTTGTACCCCTTTATTATTTACAGTTCATATTGTTTTCATGCACTCTGAAGTAAATTATGGTCACTGTATATGCATGGTTAACTAGCAAGACATTCAGCTCCCTAGAATTAATGTGAGCCAACCAAGAGCTATTTCCACCTGTATCTGAGAAGTGCCAGAACTGAAACATGGGCTGCATGTAGAAGGTGTTGAAATCCAGTGTTCTGTTCTCAGCTCACTGCTGATTAGCTCTAAAAATTAAATGTTCTTCTCAACCTTTATTGAACAGCATTTCACACAAGTTTCAGCTTCTTTTGCTGGTCTGCCACATACTTGTCTGACACTTTTTTCTGTGAAGAACTGTTTTCATCATGCTCTTTGCAAAGTGTGTGGATGAAGCATACAGTATATTTTAAATGTTAAATTTGCTGGATAGTAATCACCAGATACATCACAACAACCTTTTAGAATGACTGTACTAAATAAGTGAGGCTTTTAAGAGCTAGCTATACTAGTTATAGTATTTAGAACAGAAGAAAATGCTAACGCATATTTACTAGAGGGTGACTAAGGACAGTCAAAGTTCTAATGAAATGGAACTGTTAACTTCAAACCTTGATAGGATACAGAATTTTTTAAAAAGTCTGTAAAATTCTGTTTCAGAAATACCAGTCCATATGCTGTTTTAAAATCAAAGCATATAACCCATGTAAGGCAACCTGCAGTAATGTGCCAAAAGTCCTCATCTCATGTCTTGAGCTTGATTCTGATGTATTCTAGGCTCAGGGCAGCAGAAGCAAAAGCGAAGTTTCATGTACAGCCAGCCTTACTATTCTGAATGTCATATAATCATGACTTACTGCAACAGTCATACAGACTGTGACAGTAAATATGGGCATAAACAGCCAGAGCCTATGTAAGCCTGTCTTGGTAGTGGCTTACATTGAATCTAAGAATATGAATAGAAATCAGTTACATGACTGATTTTTTTTTTGTTAAAAAATCTATCTACCAAATCCTAAAATATGATTTTTGAGAAAACATGGAAGAGCAAACATGTATGATCCAACAGTTTGACTGCACTGATGATAATTATATTTCCGCTCTGGAGAGAGAGAGTTTAAGTAGATTTTTGTCCTACCTCTTCAGCAGCTGTGTGTGAAATCTTGGCCTTTCTCATTGTGGAATAAACTGGTTTCAGCACATGACGACAAGCATCCAACTGGACTGCATTTTTCTCTTTCAGGTTTAATTATATAAAAGTTAGTTGCCTGTCCCAAACTATTTGGCTAGGGTCTTTATGCAGCCATACAGTAAAGCTAAAGATACATTCACATTAAAAGTAACGTAAATTGTCTTCTTGAATCACTTATTTTTCTTCATTAATTATAAAGAAGATCTAGACAATACAACACATTTTGGTGAGATAAGTATGAAACTTTACTGTTGAAGTAAAAAAAACAGAAGACATGGGGAAAAGTGAACATAGTGTCCCAGTTTGAGCTAAACAGAAATAATTCTCTATTTAAGGATTTTACATTTCCAGTTAAGTCTCTTCTAAGGGACTGTATTTTCTGAAATTAACAGCATGTTTTTCTAGACAGTGTCCACTTCTACTACGGATAGTGCTTGATGTTTATAGTTACTATTAGGTATGGTATGTAACTACGGCTCTTGCTTGATCTTGTACCTGTGGAGACCAAGGTCAATGCCACATCATGGGTGCAGTATTGGAGTGTCATAAGTGAGCTATCACACCTGCAGGGAGGAGCAGACCCAAGTCTGAACAACAAGATACTCCATCCCACATAAGTCATACTCAGCATAAGGATGAGGTTAACAAGGGTCAAGCCCTTCTTTCCTTGCTCTTTTTCCTCATCTTCTTCACTTCTGCCATGGCCAATGTCCAAGCAGAACCCTGCTAGTTTGTCTACCTTTGAACCTGATCCTTATATTCCTGAATCCAGTTCTTGAATCCTGCTCCTACCTGCTGCTGAGTCCGGTCTAGGACTTTTCCAGTGCCCTGCTCTGCAGAGACTCTGGTGTTGTTATTGTCATCGGGGGAAGGGGAGGGAAGCATTTGATATTGGTTTTGTACATATTTGTATATATTTCATTTATTTCCTATTTACATTATCCTGTAGTATTGTCATTGTTATTTCATTAAACCGGTTAGTTTTCTTTTCCAACCCATAAGTCTCTTTCACTGGCACTCTTTCTCTTCCTCTTCTGGGGAGGGGAGAGGGATTAATAGAGAGCATCTGTCCATCATGCAGTGGCCAGTCCAGCCCTAAACCATGACACGTAGAAATACATCTTTCTATTATAGACCAAACTGATTTGGCTAGATGCTTTTGAAATGGACATGGAAAAGAGTTTTTGTAAAACTTAGAAGAATTTCTGTAGGTGGGCAGTGGCACTAATACCAAACAGAAGAAATATATAAGCATATCTTATTTCAAAACTCCTCCTTCCCTTCTCATAAAAGGATAAGATCTCCTTTACAAGTCCAAAAGTTAGGTTAAAGATGCAATTGGAGGAATCCAGTTAGAAATATGATTAATTCATGATGGATTTTCTAGGAATGGAAGCTATTTCCTTATCTACAAAAATCTTTTCATCTAGATGCGGAGAAGAAATAACATCATGATGGGGCTAAAGACACAGTTCAGTGAATTATCGGTACTAGAATAATGATGTTCAAAGGCTGTGAATTGCCTTGCTTTGGAGAAGAAGATTAATCTTGACTGTGGGAATCTTTGCTCTGATAACCAGCTGGAGGTCTGATAAAACAAATGGTGGATTACACAAAGTAGTCTTGGTTATTTTTTTCTTTTCTTTTAGTGTGATGAAGAAAATGTGTAAAGAGAAGGTCAAAGGGCACGCAGGAAGAACACTCTCCAGGGCTGTTGCTAGGATAGTTTATTAGAACATTGTTAGAGCACATCTTCCATAATGGTGGAAGGAGAAGATGCAACTGAGATGTCCCAGAGATGGACACATATGCATGGCAGATATGTCACTGATTCTGTGTAAGAATCATGCCTTTTTGGTGTGGCACTGGAAAGAAAGGGAGCTACTCTACAGCTGTTGAAATAGCACTAGAAGCTCATGTGGGAAACTGACTCAAATGCAATGAACATAATAATTAAAGAAAGAGGTAGCTATAGAGTGACAGTAGTGAGCAAAAGCTATCTTTGGATTAACTTTTTCTGTGAGCTAACCAATGAAATATATTGCAACTAGACTTCCGAGATCTTTTGCATTGCTGTAATTTATGACATTGTTGCCAACAGCCAACCTGAAGGGAAGGAACACCAAAATAGATTATACTAACTGATGGAGAGTTTGAATGAAACTATTCCCACCCTGACACAATCTATCTTAAAGCAGAAATTTGAAAAAAAGGCTTGAAAAATATCCAGAAATATTTAAAAGAACAGTTTTCTTGCCTATGAATTGTCAGCTGCAGAAAAAATTTGAATGATTCATTTTTCAAACAAGCTGTTTTGGCAGAAATATTTACACTATTAACAAAGATTATTCACCTGATTAAAAAGATTCATAAACTCCTTTCTTTTTTTTCTTTTTTCTTTCTTTTTTCCTTATTTTTTTAAAAAATATATTTTCTTTTTTAATATTTTTTTATTTTTTAATTACACTTTTGAAAACAATAGATGTGCGTGAGTAGTTAGGGAGCAGCTGTCTGAGCAGTAAAGAAGACACCAGCCTGTTAAAAGCTTCTTCCAGTGCAATGAATTAGCAGACAGTCCTAAATTGAAAAGTACCAGTACTATCTAAAATGACAAGCAAAAGATCACATAAATTACTCAAAATCTATAGCAAGACTCTCATACAGAGAACTTCTGGAAGGAATAAGGATATATGATGAAGTATCAGAGAGATCTTAAACTGCAAATTACTTTTAAGTTCCCATGGACACTTTTGGAATGTGCAGAGCAGGACAATTACCTCCAAACAAAAGAATATTTTAATGTCACATCAGAGAATGGGATTAGTATTCTCAGCCAAATTAAATGATTGATCCAACAGTACATATTGTGTTTTGCCACAATATGGGAAGGCAAATCTTCTAAGTAGCACCAACGTATCTCAACATGGTGGTTGAAATTGTCGTAGGATATCATGTAGCATGTGAGCAATTGTTTGCTGTAGGTATGCTCTACCAAAGAAGAAAAATTTTCTTAATATTTTGAAGTGTGTGACACTCATAATGAATTCAAATTTACTTTATTAGATCTCTCTAAAAAAACACAAGAAATAGGAACTTTCGAGTGATAATTGACTCCGTTACTACACAGGTACTTTCCTGACTGAAAATTTCCAACATGCTATTGAAAGTGAAGATGATAGTTTTGCAACTTCTAGAGGCCAAGAGTTCTTTGCAAATGAATCAAGCATAACAAATTACTCCTACACATTTAAGGTCTATGGGGAAAAATACTTTTATTCTAATTAGGAACAAGTAGAACTGTAACCTGTTTAAGGAGAGAATGAAATTGACTTCAGGATGAAACATTGAAGTAGTTTAGTCTCTCTAAAATACTTCAGCAAAGATACTGTTACATATGTGTCTTGACTGAAGAACAATACAGATCTATTTTGAGTCCGTACATAGATAACTCTTGTGGATAGTAAATTATAACAGATTTGTAGGTAGTTGAAAATATCTACTTAAGCTCAAGCCCCACTGCAGCTCTAGCCTGAAAGAAAGAGAGAGCTGGGAACTCCTCATAACCATCAGAAGGGACCTGCATTGGAGAAAGGAGAAGCACATGAGGAGAACAACTGTGCAAATACGAAGGTCAGTGAAGAAAGAAAAGGAGAAGGGAGAGGAGGAGGTGCGTGGAGCCAGTTGCCCCTGCAACCCATGGTAAGAGCACAGATCGACCTGCCTACAGCCTGTGGAGGTTCACCAGTGGGAAAGATCCACATGAGAAGGTGGCTGCCCCTGCAGAGGCCATGACTCCAGGCAGTGTATGCTGAAACAGTTAATGTGTGAGGGAACTGCAGCCATGGGCAGACCCACATTGGACTTCTGTGGAGGACTTTTCTCCTGTGGGAAGAGTGCCACATGGAAACAGAGGAAGAGTGGGAGGAGTCCTCCCTACCCCTGAAAAAGGAAGGAGCAGCAGAGACTGCATGGGATGAACTGACTGCAACCCCCATTCCCATCCCCCTGCACCACAGGTAAAGAAAACAGGCACAAAGCTGAGCCCAAGAGTGAAGGGAGGGGTGGAAGAAGGTGTTTGACTTTTAAGATCTGGTTGTATCTCTTACTGTTCTACTCTGATTTTATTGGTAACAAAATTAAATTGTTTTGTGTTTTTTTTTCTCCCTATGATGAGTCTATGTTATGCCTGTGACCGTAAGTGGTGAGGAAAAGCTCTTTCAGTCCTTATTTTTTCTAGCCCCCTTTCATAGGCATCATGGTGGTCAGTTGTCCACTGGGCCTAAACCACAACAAGCTCCCCTCATTTACTGAGCTAGTCATTTAATTGTAGGAGTCTGTTAGGTTATTCATGCATGATATCCTCTTCATAAATCCATGTGAACATTCCAAATCGCCGCCTTGTCCTTTTTATGTTTGGAAAAAACCTCCAGAATTGTTTATTCCATCACCTTCCCAGGAACTGAAGGGAGGCTGACCAGCCTGTAGTTCCCCAGAGCTGCCTTCTTGCTCTTCTTGAAGATAGGACTGACTTTTTCTTTCTTCTAGACCTCAGTTGTTCCATAGGATTCTTAGAATAACACTCCTAAAAGGCCAAGGTTTTCTCTTCTGAAGTCCAGGGTTATGATCCTGCTGTTTGCCTTCTTCCCTCCCTTCAGAATTCTGAACTCCATCGCCTAAGACTCTTGGCAGTAAGGGCTTCCCCCAGTCTTCACATTCCAGACTACTTGGATTAAAAGGAAAATTAGATCTCTCATTTATGAGTGGAGAAATATTTCAGGTTATTATGCATCTAACTGGATGATAACACAGCGTATCTCAAATAAAGCTTTTATTCTGTGGCTTTAAAACAAATCTATATACAGTGCCTACAGGTACACTTGTAAATAAATATACACTCACAGTATCTAAGAAAGCCCAAAAGAGATTTTCATAGGAAAAGCATTCATTATGCCTTTTTTACCCTAAGTAAGATCTAACTGTTAAGAAATGTACATAAATAGGAAAAAATATTAATAAATTGTTGTATTAGTATCTGCTGCCTTTAACACACTTTTGATACCTTCTATGTTCAAATTTCCACAAAAACTTGGGAAAAGTTATTACAAAAATGCTGTGCATGATCACAGAAATAGTATTAAACTGAAAGAAAGTGAATTATGCTTTATAAATATAAATAAGGTATTTACATTTCCTACAAATACCTAGCAAAACTTGTTGCATGTTTCATATAATGAGAATCCCTGACTTAGACTGGACCATTTATTTATATTCCAGACATTCAATACTACATATCAGAATAATGACCGTGTTCTCTCTCCCTTCAAGTCCTAGATTGAAGCATAAATTTATTTTGATTGAGTCTGTTTTCTCTGAATAACATGTGCTACCCCTGCAGAACCTGTTGTCAGAATTTAGTACAACCTTTAATGCAATTCTGGAATAATCAGAAAGACAGCCATAGACTTCTTCATTCAAATAAAATCTATTTATGATGACTAACTGCTTGAGAAACAGGAAAAGACTGTTGTTTTCTTGAATACTGCCAATAGCTTTTTCCTTTTAGCATTTGCAGAATGGAAGAGGCCACAGCCTTTGTAAAACTTGTCCAGTTTGATTTTGTTTAAGAATAAACAAAAACTACAATAACAAAAATCTGCTACTGATGATGTCAAGAAATATTTTTTTGTGTGCTTCTTTTTATATCTAACATTTTTTGAGGAGTTTTTTTTTGTCTGCCGTGGCATCCTATTGTGTCTTTTTGTGATATCTTTATTAATAAGTATTTATTTTTATTCAGTGAGCACTCCTTTATAGTCATCAGAGCTGCCTTAATGATGATGGTGTCTAAAAGAAAATTCTGACAGATGCACTTACCTCTTGTGTCAAGTCAATTCAAGATGTTTTTCATCCCTTATCTCTGTCATGACTTAAACTGCCCTTGCCCATAGCAGAAATAAGGTTTTTGAACTGAATTTTCAAATTTATCACTTTAAAGCCTCTTTTGAGAACACTCAACGTTATCTGTACTGAATTAGTTACACAAACACATATATCTATGCTTTATCTACAGTCTGAAAAAACTTGGACCAGGTGGACAAGGTGAGTTTCTGACCTGTCATGGATCATTTGCTGCAGCATTCCTAGGAAATTTTTTATTTTTTTTTTACTTTTCTTCTTCTTCAAACACTGTGTGCTTGGCTGTAAAACTATTAGCTGTATTTCAGCTCACTGTTAAGACTGTCAAGGGAAAAAGAGATCAGAAAATATTTCAAACAAGTTAAAATGCAATTTACTTTGAAAAGGCATGCTGTAATAGGAAAAGAAGAAAGAATAGCTTTCATATCACTTCAGATTTACTAGACTTCTCTGAGTAACACAAAATGATTTTTTCCTTTATTTTTTACATAAATTAAGGCATATTTGAGAACAATATATTTTGATATCTCAGTTCCACTGTAAGGGGTTCATGGAGGTTAGAGATGGTTAACACCCACTCTGTATTTCATTCCATCAAGAAGTTCAGTGATTCACCCTCCATGGGGATCGGTTCTCTTGAAAACAATCTCTCTGCAACAAGCTATCAAAAAGTAGCTTTTAAAATGAACATTGTGGAATTTCAGACTTCACCAGCCAAATGTAGTGACTCTAGTGATAACATGACAGACAATTTTGAATTTTCCCTGTAGATATTTAAACTTTCATTAATTAGTTTTCTTGTTATTTATTGGTACTCCCCCCAGTGATAAAAATTTAAGACAGACAAAGTCTCCAAAAATACTCAGAATGCATTGTTATAGTAGACTGAATACAACCACTACGAGCAAAAGTGTTTGCACTCTGATTCTTTTTCCTGATGAAAATTAGCAATAAAATAACATCAAGAGAACTAGGATGAAGGAATATTTTTGTATCCATTTCTTTTTTTCATTCCTGCCCTTGTTATGGGCCTGAATACATTTTGTCCCCAGTTCTACTCTTAATATAGTGTAGCCTTACAATTGCAATGAGAATATATTAAATCTCTGCCATTTTTTTTCCTATTTCAAAAGGTGATCATTTATTAAAGAAATTAAATAAAAAACTGTGGATGCAAATTATGCATTCCAATTGACCATGGAAAAGGTTTTACACATATAGAAAAGCAGAAAAAAATGATTCATGCAACACAAAAGTCTTAAGACAGTAAAAGTACTTGCTGGCCTTGATCCTTTAAGCATGAAGGAAATTTAGCACAGGTGAAATGACACTGTAATGACACCCTTTCCAGCAGTCAGATGCTCACTTAGCCACTTTCTCACTCCCCCTTCACAAAAGGAGAGGGAGAAAAATAGGGTAGAAAAGCTTGTAGATAAAGATAAAAACAGAAATTAATTACAAATTACGATGACAAGCAAAACAGACTTGGTAACAATTAATTTAATTTATTGTCAATTAAAATAGAGTAGGGTGGCAAGAAATAAAGATGAAACTAAAACACTTTACCCACAAACACCCTTCTTCCAAGGTTTAACTTTATTCCTTCCCTCTCAACTCCTCTTCCTTCCCACTTTCCCCGAAGTGGCACAGGGGATATTGGGCATTAGAAGTTGCAGTCAATTCATAATAGTTCTTCTCTGTAGCTTCTTCCTCCTAACATTTTTCCTCTGCTCTGGTATGAGGTCCTTCATGAGCTGCAGGAAAACACCTGCTCCACTGTGATC
>NW_010194367.1:0-9173 GCF_000695765.1 Mesitornis unicolor | reverse complement strand
TTTCCCACAGGCTGTGGGGAAATCTCAGCTCCAGCACCTGGAGCACCTGCTACCAAAACCTTGCCACCTACACCCAGTGTAGGTGCAAACAACATTCATTTGTTTGACCATTCCTATAATGTCTCTGGGCACTTTTCTCAGAACTCTTATGAGATTTTCTACTGATATCCTGGTTTTAATACCATTCCCAATGTGTATCTGTAGATGAGTTAGAATGAAGAAAAGGAACCAGATGTTTTGCCCATAGTTAGGTCAATATTGAACATAATTTAGAACATTTGCTAGTCTTTTTTTCTTTCTTTCTTTTACTGACACAACTTATTCTCATTATTACATTGGCTACACTGTTTGAATATGACTTATGAAAACATAAACTCTTCAGGATGAAAATGACAATATTTTGTCATCATAAGTTTCAGAAGAACAAGAATAGAACTTTGAATGACTGCATGCTTTCACTAATGAAACTAGTTCTCTGTGTGATATTAAACTTAGACTTATACTTACAGTTAAGGGCTTACCTTAAGGGGCAAGCAGGACTCAGTTTTCAGAAGCCTCAAGAACCAACTATCTCTGAATTAATTCAGTATACAGATGTAACTAGACTGAGTGGACAGTTTCCCTGGTTTGTTTCCCTGGCATGAGAAATACTGCCCTGTTTTGCCAAAAAGGATGAATATCATAGTGATTACATGACCACTACAGAAGAAATCAAATGCAGAGCATGACACCAAAACCAAGTCTCATTAGCCACCAGTTAACGCTATGACTTTGTATTGTCCCAACTACAAACATGGGAAATGGAATAACACACTTAACTCAGTGCTATGTTCTGAGGTAGGAAAAAATAAAAATAATTATTTGCTTCTATACCAGTTAGCTGATAGCCTTTTTTGAGATATTTTCCACATAGTGGCAGTTTTGAACTTTTACATGTGTTTTCAGAAGTCAAAAAGATTCTTATATTAAAAGGTCTTAATATTGAGCTATAATGACAACAAATAAAATGGCAAGCATTCAACTGTGGAATTCTTCAGCATTTCCACAAGTTTTGCAAAGGTTGCTACTAATGCAGAACCACAGCCAAGCATCTAGATGAGCTTGACAGTAAGGTTTGTTCCTTCATGTTAATAAGGTAAAAGATTATTTGAAAATGGAATGATGTAAAAACTTTCTTATGGTAATTGATAATATAAGACAATGGTTCAAAAGTGGTGTATTACTTAAAAAGGATATGATTTTTTTTTCCTTTTAGACATAATTTTGTCAGTAAAAAACATTATTCAAAAATCTAAATTAAAGGCCTTTCTAAACATTTAGAAGAATTAATGCACTTTCTTTTTAAATCCTCTTCCAGATGTGAAGACTATGGCCATGTCAGATCTTCTCTGGATCAGCCATCTTTATCTTCTTCAGTATTTCTGCAAGTATAATGTTTACTAGTCAGAATTTCTGTATGGACAATGTTTTCTAGAAATCTGATAGTTTTAGTCTTCTTTTGTAGTCCCTGGAATTCATTTGAATTCTCAAATTATGACACCCAAAACTCAATGCAGAATTTATCTGCAGATTTACCAGTACCTAGCAGAGCAGAAGGATATCATACATTACAGATCTGTTTATCCTTCCCATCTTGGTGTTTATCTTTCTTATTGGTTAATGTTCAGCTTTTTGTCCATTTTAATCACAACCCTTTTTGCAGAACTGCACCTGGCCAGCCATTTCTCATCTTGAATTTATGTAGCTAATTACTATAACTGAAATAAAGAATTTTATTTTGTTGGCCTGTGGCCTACTTGTTTTGACCGCATCTTGAATTTGTCAAGATCATTTAACATGTTAATTCTGACATGCAACATGTTTAAGTCCTTCCCAGTTGAGCTTGTCTGCAAATTAGCAAACATACTTTCAGTTCCTTTATCCAAGTTGCTTTTTCCAATAGTACCAGATCTAGTAAGAACCTCTGGATCCTACTCAAAAGATTTTTTTGCTTTGACAACTGATAACTACATTCCAAGAAAAAATTTTCAAGTTTTGTTCTCCCATCTGATATAGTTTAATCTCCCTGTGTCACTTACTGAGACATCTGCTACTTCACATGTATCAAAAAGTGTTTATAAGGTTTGATACTCTTTATTTTATGTTGAAAATTATATCAATGGATATTTTGGTCTTACTTATTTCTGAAAAATCTATACCAGTTATTATTTCTTTCTTAAGTCTACGTGCTTGCCAATTATTTCATTGAATAATTGTCTGTATTCCTTACATACTTGCTTCTAATGTATGTACAATGCTTTTTTTTTTCTGGTATTCTAGAACATTTTCCTATCCTCTACAGCCTCCCAAAGAAACTGACTTTATTTACTAGGTGCTTCTGTGTGAATTTCACCAGAGAAACCATTTTGAAAATATCTAATTTATGTAAGCACTCTCTAAACTCCTATTGCCTATTTTATCACTCTGTCTTTGATACTGCTAGTCAGCTATTCACAGCTAACGCATTCTGAAGTCTGAATTAAAAAGACATTAAACATGTCTTCTCATCACCAGCCTTCCTTTTCTGCTGAATAGAAAACCAACTCATCTGCCATTTCTAGAGATATTTATAAAGAAACCATTTCTATATTACCAAGCCATTTGATTTTTTAAAATATATTTTGCTCATTTTTCATTACATGACTTGAATTAACAAAATTTATGTAATTCTTTTACAATTAGTAATGTTTCCAGTTTAACACCAGGAGAACAACTGGTCTCACCATTAAAGACTGAGGAACAGAAAATTACCTTAGCCTTTTCCTCAAGTTTTGTCACTGTGTTTCCCCCCCTCATCAATAAAGGATGGAGATTCTCCTTAGCCCTCTTTTTGTTGCTAATGTAGTTACAGAAATATTTTTTATTATCTTTTATTGTAGTAACCAGATTAAGTTCTAGCTGGGCTTTGACTCCTCTGATTTTCTTCCTGCATGACCTCACAACATCTTTGTATTCCTCCTGAGTTACCTGCTTCTTCTTCTAAAGTTCGTAAGCTCTCTTTTTTTTTTCCTGAATTCCAGCCAAAGCTCTCTGTTCAGCCAGGACAGGCTTCTTCCCCACTGGCTGATCTTCCACACATGGGGATGGTGTGCTCCTGTGCCTTGAAGACTTCATTCTTAAAGAGTTTCCAGCCTTCCTGGACTACTTTGCCCATCAGGGCTGCCTCCCAAGGGACTCTGCCAACCAGTGTCCTAACCAGGCCAAAGTCTGTCTGATCTCCCTCCTTACTTTTTCAAGAACTGAAAACTAATTTTGTGATCACTATGCCCAAGACAGTCTCCAGTCATCACATTACCCACAAGTCCTTCTCTGTTCACAAACAACAGGTCCAGAAAGGTGACTTCCTTAGTCAATTCACTTACCAACTGTGTCAGGGAGTTATCATCCACAAACTCCCGTAACCTCCCAGAATGTTTCATCTCTGCTGTATTGTATTTCCAGCAGACATCTAGTAAGTTGAAGTTCTCCATGAGAGCAAGGGCTACCCACTGTGAGACTTTTGCTGGCTGCTTATAGAATATTTTGTCTGACTCATCATCCTTGTTGGGTCATCTATAACAGACTCCCACCATGATATCTGCCTTGTTGACCTTACGTTTGATTCTTATGCATAAACACTCAACCCTATTGTCACCAACATTAAGCTCTATACATTCAATACACTCCCTAACATACACAGCTACACCACCACCTCTCCTTCCTTGCTTATTGCTTCTGAAGTGTTTATAGCTATCCATTGCAGCACTCTGGTTATGTGAGTCATCCCACCACATTTCCATGATGGAAACTAAATAATAGCTTTCCTGCTGCACAATGGCTTCCAGCTTCTCCTGTTTGTTGCCCATGCTGCATGCACTGGCGTAGAAGAACTTCAGTTGGGCTATTGATCCCACCACATTTTTGGGGAAGAAGCCCTAATTCCTATGTGATCATTCTCAGGCACTTCTATGGTTTCTAACACCTCAATAACCCTTGCATTTTTGCTGCTGCTTGGATCCCCATCCCCTTCCTCCACCAAGGTGGCAGACTGAAGGACCTCACTAGCACACTGTCCATCAGACATTGCATGCTACCCTCAGGCTTATCTCTAGTAAGCCTGGTTTTCTCTTTTTCCCCCTTCAAATCTTGCTTTGTGCCCTTGTGCTGTTTAAAGAACTCCTAAAGAGTCCTAAACTTTTTTTTACCTTTGATACTTCTCCACTTGTTCTCTTAATGAATTTCGCTCTCATGAAGTCTCTTTATTTTTCTGTTCCCCCTGCTGCAAGAATTGCAGACTGTATATGACCATTACCATCTCAGTTGTGTTCTGCTTTTCTCATGAATAGAGTAATGCCAGAAAGGAAACATTTCTGACAAGGTCCACATATTGACTTCAAAGGACCTATCCTCAGCGAACTGCTCTTTCTGGCCTGGGATCCAAGGTTTCTTACTATACCTAGAATACCAGTCTAGAGGAATCCTTCTTACATCTGTATATAGATTTTAGTCATAGTCATACTGTATGTATCTCCATTAAAGAAAAAGAATTTAATTTAGAGTTTCAAATTTAACCATATATCTAGGTTTTTCTCCATAATTCTATGAAGATAAAATTTTCTTTTGCATTTTACAAGAAAGCTTTTCTAATAAAGTACAAATATCTGCTACTAAAAGTGATGAGTCTTTTTTCCCTGAAAATTGAGCTACTTGAAATACAAACATTTTTGTAAGCTGGAAACATAGGAAGTTTGCATTTAACATCATCTCACAAGCAGAAATTATATTTTCAACATGTTTTAGTTTTTAAAATAGAAATGTACTAATAGAAATGGAGTTGCATATTGTTGAAAGCTGAGTTTCTATTGAAATCACAGGACAAAGTATTCTCCACCATTTCACATTCCTAATTGTATTGTAAAATTATTCATGAGGGGCAGATACTACAAATGTAAATTATAAAGGACATATCTTTATCTGAGAAGAACAATAAGTTCTAATACACATCCTTTCACTTTGTTTGACTGAAGAGACTTTCCCCCCTTTCTGTCTCCTCTTCCTTTCCCAAAAAATAATGAATAAGCCTAGGTAGTATTTTTTTTCACAGCTCAATCACACAAAGCACTTCCTTCACAATATTTTCAGAAAAAAGTTGAATTTTTATCGAAGTGGGTGAAAAAACCCATCCTAGTCAAGGCACTGGAAATTTCTATCAGCTATGTCCAAATTTAGAAGATGAGTACAAGGTAGATACTGACAGCAGAGATCACCCATGAGGATATTTAGAAGAAAATCTATCATCTGTAAAACTGAAGTGATAACAGCCATTACCTACCACAGATGTATTCCTTGTCAATTTTCCAAAAGCAAAAATGCATTTAATAAAACTATAAACTGTGACTGTCATGCTGAAAAAACATCCCCCTGAAACATACCTAAAAGCAAAAAAAAAAAAACCAAAACAGTTTTATCACTGACAAGCTTAGTGACTAAGATTTTAACAGACTAACGTAGTGGGACAGTTTATAGAATCACAGAATGGCTTGAGTTGGAAGGGACCTTAAAGATCATCCAGTCCAACTCCCCTCCCATGAGCAGGGACACCTCCCACCAGACCAGGTTGCCTAAAGCCCTGTCCAACCTGGCCTTGAACACTTCCAGGGAGGGGGCATCCACAACTTCCCTGCGCAACCTGTTCCAGTGTCTCACTACCCTCACAGTTAAGAATTTATTCCTAATATGTAGTCTAAATGCACCCTCTTCCAGTTTAAAACCATTCCCCTTTGTTCTATTGCTACCTGCACTGCTGAAAAGTCCCTCTCTAGCTTTCCTGTAGGACCTCTTCAGGAACTGGAAGGCCACAATAAGGTCTCCCTGGAGTCTTCTCCAGGCTTAACAACCTCAACTCTATCAGACTGTTCCAATAGCAGAGGTGCTTCAGCTCTCTGATCATCTTCGGTGCCCTACTCTGGACCCGCTCAAGCAGCTCGATGTCCCTTTTGTGTTGTGGTCCCCAGAACTCCAGGTGGGGGTCTCACAAGAGCAGAGTAAAGGGGCACAGTCACGTCCCTAGTCCTACTGGCCATGCTTCTTTTGATACAGCCGAGGATGTGGTTGGCCTTCTGGGCTGCAAACACACATTAGAATCATAGAATCATAGAATGTATCGGGTTGAAAGGGACCTTTAAAGATCATTTAGACCAACACCGCTGCAGTAAGCAGGGACAATGTTACTAGATCAGGTTGCTCAGATTCCCCTGAAACCTGATCTTGAATAGGTCCTGACCTTTGAACCTGACCATTGCCGGCTCACGTTGAGTTTTTCATTGACTGACACCCCAAGTCCTTCTCCTTGGGACTGTTCTCAAGCCATGCTCCACCCAGCCTGTATTCGTGCTTGGGATTGCTTTACCCAGGTGCAGGACCTTGCACTTGGCCTTGTTGAACTTCATGACATTGGCATGGGCCTACCTCTCCAGCCTTTCCAGGCCCCTCTGGATGGCATTCCTTCCTTCCAGCATATCAACTTGGTGTCATCTGCAAACTTGCTGAAGGTGAACTCAATCCCACTGTCCATGTTGCGGACAAGGATGTTAAATAGTACTGGTCCCAGTACCAAACCCTGGGGAACACCACTTGTCACTGGTCTCCATTTGGTCATTGAGCCATTGACTGTAACTCTCTGAGTGCAACCATCCAGCCAATTCCTTATCCAGTGAGTGGTCCACCCATCAAATCCACATTTCTCCAGTTTTGTGACCAGTATGTCATGCAGGACAGTGTCAAACACCTTGCACAAGTCCAGGTAGATGACAGAAGTTGCTCTTCACTTATGCACCAAAGCTCTAATTCCATCATAAAAGGTCACAAAATTGGTGAGGTGTGATTTGCCCTTGGTGAAGTCGTGTTGGTTACCACCAGTCACCCTATCCTCATTCTCCATGTGCCTTAGGAGAGTGTCAGGAGTATCTGGTCCATGATCTTGCCAGGCACAGAGGTGAGACTGACTGGCTGATAGTTTCCTAGGTCTTCCCTTTTCCCCTTTTTGAAAATTAGGGTTACGTTTCCCCTTTTTCAGTCAGCTAGAACTTCTTCAGACTGCCATGACCTTTCAAATATGGATAGCAGCTTGGCAACTTCATCCACCAGTTCTCTCAAGACCTGTGTTCCTGAGTTTGCAAGGCTATTGTGTACTATTATCTATCCATCTGTTTGTGAAAGCGGCTACCCTTTTCTTTTGTACAGTGAAAAGAAATTGAAGACATTTAAAGTCAGAATGTTTTTCTTATAAGAAAAGTTTTTTATTTGATATCTCTAATACTTAATATAATAATCGGGACATTTCAAACTGCTTGTTTTCACAAATTCATACATTTCATTGTATAACAAAAATTCTCAGGGAAGGAAAATATTCTCATTTCTGTTACTTGGTATAAGTTCAAAGCTGTTCTTTTGAAAAATAATATATTTAAGAAAATTGCATGCTGTAAGATATATATATATATTTTGTGAACTCCCATTTAATGCTAACTTCAGCTTTAATTCTCTCTATTCTACTATGGTATTCAGAGATAAAATTAAGCACTGGATGAAATAATAACTATCCCTACCCAAAGCGATTACCTTAAAACATCTTGCTAAACAAATTCATTATATATGAGTGTATGTGCATATATTTATATGACATATATATAAGGAAATAATGTTCAGTGCAGCACTAAACATTATGTCCTCATTTATGCCTGAACTTTTATTTAAATTGTCTAAGGCAGAAACTCCAACCCACTCCATGAAGTATTACACACAAAAAATAATGTTGTCCTTTTCCCAAACTGCTTATAGCCCACAAATAATAACAGGCAAGTGCTTCGAATATCTTGAAGAACAAGACAGGTAGAAGGTATTTACAGATATTGTGATAAGCAGTAGTCACAGAGCATCATCTGGATTGTTTGAAATCTGGATTGATTGACTGAAACTAAGTAAGCTCCAAGGACTGAAAGTTTCCTAAACAATAACAACACAGAGACAGTTTTTTGAACAGAAAAACTAGAGATGGGAATAGAAATTATTTTTCCTCATAAAAGATACTCCCTTGGGGAGGTAGAGAAGGGAAGTTTTATGTTAGGGCCTGCATTAAATCTCACAGAACACATTTATTTTCCTCTCATTGAAAACTAACTGAAGCAAAATGTTCCTCAAAACCAGCTTTTGGATAGAAAAGAGTAAGGTGTAGATCTCAAGAGACTTTAAATGAGGCTGATGTGAAAACCACCGACACATGAGTATGGCAAGACTTCATTGCTTCAAAAGGTTTTAGTAAATGGAGGTGGGGGGACTGGGATACCTAAGGTAAATGAAGCAGCAAGCAGGTTCTACAAAACTGTATCAGTATATATTACTAAACGAAAAACAAGAAGCTATCATGGTCGGTGACTGATTCTTTATCTTTTTTAGCTGGTGAGAATCAAAAAAGAAATTAGAACATACATAAGTATGTAGGTGGGTGTGTGTGTGCACTTTAATAACACAAGAGAATTTAAAGGAAAAATATAATACAAAAGAAGGAAAGTACATGTTGTTCATTATCAAGATAACACCAGTAAGATGAAGATACTTAGTCATTATTTGTTGCAAAATTAAAAAAAAAAAGCCTACTAACTTGTAAGGAGCCTTGTAAGAATCTCGTATGTGCTCATGCCTATATTACTATATATTCATTTCTACAAGCTTGGAAAAAGCCAGCAAAATCCCTCTGAGAACTATGACATCGGTGCGCAGACACAAAAGAGCTCTATATTGCATTTGAACAATAATTTTAAAAAAATCTATGGAAACTTGGTGCAAGTTATTAGTTACTCTATGTTCTTTTGCATCTCCTCTGCATTATATGGAACAATAATTAAGATTTGTTTTCTCATAGAATCATATAATCATAGCATCATTATGTTTGGAAAAGACCTTTAGGTTTGGACTGCTGATTAATTATGAAGAGTGTCTTAGTGAGCACATCTGCCAGCTTCTTCAGCACTCTCAGGTGTAACCCATCTAGGCCCATAGACTTGTGTATGTCTAGGTGGTGCATCAGGTCACTAACCATTTACTCTTGGATTATCATGGTCTCATTCTGTTCCTCACCTCTGTCTTATCGATGACTG
>NW_010194366.1:0-17930 GCF_000695765.1 Mesitornis unicolor | reverse complement strand
GCCTCCAGTCGACTGGGACCTCCCCAGTTAGATCTTCCTGTAGAGCACAGTGTAGATCTTCTTGGGCTTGGGCCAATTATTGTAGCCTTACTGAGTCTTTCTGGAGAGTATCCAGACTGGATCCTTCTGGTTTCAGACTACTGACACCAGGTTTGGGCTCTGGAAGCTGCATGGCCATTGGGACCAGCCATTGAAGCCTTCGTTGTGGGTTCTGAAAGCCAGCGCATGCCTTGGGGGAGATGCCCACACTGTGCCTTGGACAGGTTGTGGAGACTCAATGTTTGTACTTCAGACACCTGAGCAGAACTTAGTCTGCCCTGGATTGCTCTTCCCAGGGGAAACCAGAAAATCAATCCATTCTGAGAGTGGAGTTACTGTGCTTCTACAGCTATAGGTGATTTTTTTTTTCTTTTTTCCTCCTTAAACCTACTGAAAAGGGTTACTTATGCCTTGGATTTTCCCTTTACAATTGAAACTAAAGCTCACACATCCCTGTTTAGCTACTGGGCTTTGAGTGCTCTGCAGTTTAATGCTACTCCCCTGCACTTGTACAGGGGCATGTACAATTTGTGTGGGGGTGCACAGGGTAGGTATACCACAGTTGAGGTGTTCCTTTATAGGACAGTTGATGCAGTGATGATGCTCAGCTGTTCAGCATGGCTAGTTTTTGCAGAGCTCCAGTATCCTAGGCCAGGTAACTGTTGAGCTTTCCTGGTCCAGCAAAGGGATAGATAACAAGCAATGAAGGTTCTCGTGTCTTACATCCCAAGTAGATGGTGTGCTGCATGTGGTACATACTTCAGGGCTCTTTGCTGGTCTCTGGGAAAACATCACGATGCCTGAGCCTGAATAGGTGTTAATTTTACTCATATCCTCCTGATAAAGGCCAGTGAACTTCTGTAAGGGAATGCCATTTGTCTGTCAGTATGGAGACATCTCTGTCCATCCATGTTGTTGGTTTTATAAGAAAGTCCGTTATTAACCAGCCTGATTGTGAGCTAACAAATGACTCCTAATTGCAGTCCTTTTACATTCTTCATGGTGAACTTTGGGCCAGGTGTCTTTCTGTTTGTAGTGATGCTTTTATGCCTTACTTTGGACATTGGCAGGTACAGCCATTGGCTTTTCTCTCTGCCCACTGATCTGCTGTCAAGATCTGCTCAGGAGGATTGCCTTCATCACTGAAGGAAAAGCTTGTACGATGGCTGGTATGCAGGTTAATGTCTTGGTGTTAGAGAACAAAGAATGAAAATCCATCGTGGTCTTTAGGGTATTTAAGTGTCTTTACTGAAAACTGAGGGTTTTGCAGCTATTGCACTGTTCTTGGTCAGGAATAACAGCTTGTCTACTGAGCAGGGCACTTGTTTTCCTTTTGTCATCTGCCCTTTCTGGAAGCCATGATTCTGTGTGTCCGCCTTCTCTGTACCTTTCTGGAGCCTGTAACGTCCTGGTGGCAGTGGCAGGCTGGTTTTGTGCAGACCCTTCCCCACTGTTATCAGGTGTGATACCACAGTACAAGCCACCCTGGGAATGGTTGGTGCTTCTGAAGAATTGCTTCCCTCTATTACTCCTGCAGTCACTGTTCAAGCATCTTTTGCAGTGTGGGCCATGCAGATAGAAGTAGCCAGGCCATGTACAAGGGTGTCCTTTAATGAGGGAACTCCAGGGCAGTTGGAGTGAATGTCTTGAAGCTGCAAGAGTGCATTTTGCTATCACGTCCTGCGGACTTGTCTGTCTACCCTGTGTCTGTATGTCTCTGCTAGATGTGCTGTTCCAGACCACTTGGATAGGGGCTTTCCTGGCTTTGGCTGAAGTCATTTGGTGTTGGAAAAGAAAGAGAAACAGGAGGACAGGCATGGTGATGGCTCACAGTGCCTGTCTGGGACACCTTGCAATTGCTCACATGCACCCTGTTGCAAAGAGGGTACAGTCTGTGAGGGACCCTTCAGGTACTGCCCTGCCTTTAAAGATGTGTATATGGAGATATTCACCTTCACTCTGCTTCTCAGGAAAGTCAGGCAGGATGTGGATGAGGTAATTTAATTATGCCAACATGTTGAAAGCAGTCTGGTTTTCAGAATGCGTTCTCTCCCTCGGCCCCAGGTAGCTTTAATTGCCCTTCAGTAGATTTGAGGAGATGGCACCACCAAAAACCTGACTCTGCATCTGCTGACATGGTTATTTGGTGATTTCTGGAAGAACTAGCACCTGCACGCTTTTTTACCAGTGAGGTGATCCTTGTGGATAGCAGAAGATTAGTTTAGCAAATGCAGAAAGGTATTTAAAGGGACTGTGCTTGTGGTGTGAATTTTCTGGATTTGGGAACAAAGGATTTCTCTTGGTGAGAGTATTTCTAACATCAGTATTGACATCCATGCTCACCCACAAAAACACACATAAATGAAAATTTTCATCTGTGCAAGGTGATTTCTTTCTCCAGTGGACTATCTGCCATTTGGGAGATCTTGTTTCTCATCGGGATCTTAACAGCGTTCCTCCTGCATTAATGAGTTGGTCAATCAAGCCTTACATCTTTGTGTTTCCACCTCTCTTTGTAAAAACAGCATTTCCAGTGGCTTTTGCTTTGGCTGAAATGCTGGAGAGGTTTATTTTTTGATAAAAAGTTATCTGGGATGGGATTTTCCTCTCAAAAATACATCCAAATTCCTCTTGACACATCAGAACCTTGTGTCTTAAAGTGCTTTGAGTTCCTGCAGGGTCTGCTTATCCTTCTTGGTGTCATCTCCTCTTCCCCACTTATGTGCCTTTCTCCCCAGGTGACACATACTCATGAGCCTCTTACAGATGCCTACCTCTTGCACTCTGCAGTAGACAGTCAGATTGTGATCTGCATTTGGTATAAGGTTATAGTTTGGTATATGGTTAATAGGTTATGGTATAAGGAAGGTGAAACAAGACACTGCAACTCAGGCAGTTTACAAGGTTGTGAATCAGATATGTAGCACACGGAAATGTCTTGAAACTTCAGAGCTGAAGTTTGAAGTCATTCAGAGAATTATTCTGTCATGTACAGGTTTGAGCTAGCCCTGCATGGAGATGGGCACTGTCAGACTGCTCCTGTGGCACCTGTTTGCAGGAGAAAGGAAGGGTTATTGATCTATAGTGGGAAGTTTTTGAGAAGCTTTCCATATATATTCACTCTTCCTTTCCACTTCTGAAAAAAATATTCCTCTAAACCTTGGCATTTCATCCAAGAATGTGGATGTATTTCACCCTCACAGGCTAATGCAGAAGGGGGCATTATGGTTGCAGCTACTACTAAAGCGTCTCTGACTTAAAGTTTTTGCCTGACTGCATCCAAAAATGACCAGTTCCTGACACGTAAACCTCCTTCTCCATTTACTGAATCTATTGAGAAGAGTAGAGTAGCATGTGGAGACCTTATTCTCTCATACAGTAATGAGATTTTGGTTTGACTTTGCTGCTGAGTTTGCTGATTAATAACTTTTGATCATCACAGGATGTACAAATATACTTCAAACCGTTTCAAGACCCGTGCAGAGCAAGAGGTGAAGAAAGCAGAGCACATGGCAAGGATAGGTGAGTCTTTGAGGTATGCATGCATACCTCATGGTTTTGTGGTAGCAAAGGAAAGGACTGAAAGAGGCTGCCTTGCTGGATATGACCTGAAATTGCTTGCTTCTTTGATCATTATGGTTGCTCAGGAAAGTCTTACAATGACTACAGATGACCTAGACTTACTGCAATGCAATGGAAGGAACATGTGTTGTTCCCTACAGCCACTTCCTCTAGGGAGTACGTGTACAGAGTGGCCCTTGGGGTGACAGCTGTCTGCCCTGGCTCCCTCTGAAGCCTGGCTAAGCTGCCGCCCTGTTACCCCGCAGTTCTGCTCTTGCCTTTTGCATATCGTTAGCTTTTGATTCTGTTCACATTCTGTTCCTTCCCTGTTGAGGTAGTTGTAAAAAAAAAAAGGTTTTTATTCTGTCACTTGATGTAAAGTGATTGATCTGGGTGTACAAGAGTGTCCTGGTTTGTGTCTTGGTTGCTTTTTCCCCCCTTCAAGACATATCTTTTGTCTATCTAGTCTTCCCTTACTATTAAGTCCTGTAGTCCTCAGGAGAAACACAATTTGACATTATTGGATATTCAACATACAGAAATTACATAAAGATATAAATAGAGCATATAACTTCATTAAATTTGCATGAATTTAACATACAAAGTGGTCTCTCTAACCCTGATGGGGCAATGCCGTAATGAAGGAGGAATCTTGTAAGTTGTAAGACATGCTGACCTATATCTTCTGGTAGGTTTCATAAATCAGTCAGATGCATGTGTCCTCTCTCTGTGTGTAAGAGCTGCTCTAGGCACATGTGCATGTGTGTGCAGGTCAGAGACGCAAGTGGTGGTGCCACGTTCAGCCTGTGCAGCATCATTAGGGCACCATGATTTTGACTCTACCCAAAGCAAAGCAACAAAATGAAATTGTATAAATTGCTGTTTCCTCTTCTTCCTTTATGAAGTACAACCTAAGCAGATTTTATCCTGTGCTTCAGTCCTCATAGATGAATTTATTTTTAAGATTGACTCCTATAGCCAAAGCAGGTGTGCAGCACACACTTGCATTGCCTTCAAGAAGGTGCAAATAGTGTGATTTAGAAAGGCTTCTTTCTTGCAGCAGTTCATGAGACCTTTATGATATTTAAAAGTTGAGCTTTAGTGTCTTGACACTGAAGAATACTGCCATTCAGTGTCTCAGTGCTGAGAACAGAAACCATTGGTATGGAAACATAAACTCATTTTCATCACCAAAGCTAATCCACTGCCTCTGCTGGTGAAGTGGGTGCTGAGCAAAAGCTTTGAACATGGTGGTGAAAACTCACGGCAGACCTCAGACTGTTTCCTGCAGGATCTGATCACAGGAAGCCTCCAGGACTAAAACATTCTTGTAGTGTTAACCTCAGCTTCAGTGACACAGATCTCATTGCTTCTAAGAAAATGAATTTAATCTGTAGCAACCAAGTCCTCTTGATCTGCTGTCTCAGCTGAGCTAACTACAGTTCCAGTGTGCCGTGACTGCCTGCCCGGGTTGTGTGGGAATCCATCATCTGCAGAACTGTACTGAGGGACTGATGAGTCTCTGGAAGTAGCTTGTGAGCTTGTTGAACTAAAACTTGCGATAACCAAAAAAATAGCCATGGGGGGAAGGAAAAAAAAAAGAGACGTATGGACAGCTGTGACTATAGGTGGCATGGCTTTGGCATATTGACAAAGAGCAATGGCTCAGGAGTGAAGACATACATATATTTAAGATGAAGAAAAGCCACTTTTCATTTTTTGGGAACTGACTTCCTGCCTTGCGATAAGCTGTAGCATCCAGATCCCTAAGTGAGCAGATGGACCAGGAAAAAAGTACCATTCCTGGGCAAGGTATCAGTGAAAGATCATCAGCTGTTTTCAGTGTCTTTCTGAACCAAGACTGGATACTGCATTGAGGCATCTGAGTGTTGCCATTGCCTTGTGTCAAGAAATCATCTTAAAAGGATTGAAAAGCAGACAAACGGAAGAGGTGAGGAGTTACATGGGTGTCCAATAGCGAAAGTCATTAACAGGCATGTTCTGCACTGGATGTTAGTCCGGAGCATTTTATTGTGTCCGGTGACTTGCTTGGCAGTACCATGAGTTTGCCAGTCTGTTGTCTTCTCAGAGAATGTGCACGTGGATTCCAGCTGCTGTGCGCAGCTTGTCCTGCATAGGGCATGCATTTTCACCCGTTGAGGCCTCAGACTGAAGTGTTCCTCAGCCATGCATTCTCAGTGTCATTGTGTTAATGGAGCGGGTTTGACCTGTGCCCTCATGGATCTCCGCTGTGTTCTTTTCTCTAGACATAGTTGCACTTAGCCCACCAATTTCTACTGTACAGGCTTTGATTTAAGTGGACCAAGTGTTCTAAGCAGTCTCCAAACTCCTGTGTTTTTGCATTTAGCCAAGCTGTCTCTTGACGATGAAGTCGGTCACACAGTGCAGTTCTGTGACTTGCTTGATCAGCTGCTGTGAACCTCAGAGCATGCTTCCGTGGGAATTAGTGCAACAACACTCAAATGTAACACTAGATAGAAAGGAAAAGTAATTTTTATTGTAATGGTCTAAGTAACTTGACTGTGGTGATTTGCATTCCTGTATTTGCACACACCAAAAATGTGCATTTCTGCAAGTACTGCTGACCACTGCGTGGAGGACAGTGCACACCATTTATCAACCACTGGCTACAGCCGCTGGATTCCTTCTGGCTGTCAAAGAAGTGCTGCTCTTTGGAGAGGTGCTTGGTAATCTCTGGGAGCCAAGTGCTGCCCTGTCATTCTCTTTCTTACCTCATCCTCCGTAAATCTTGCAAAGTTGCTCCTCCGCTGTTGTGTTTCCTTGATCTGGGTGTCTCACAGCTGCAGTTTGTCTCCCTCTTGGGAGAGCAGGGAGGGAGATGTCTCGCAGGGTGTGCTGCAACCACGCTGCTGCCCTTCTACTGTGGGAGTGCAGGCCTGCTGCTCGTCTTGATGTGACACATCCTTCAGCACGTACCAAATGCTATCAGCACAGGCCACTCCTTTAACCCATGCAAATTCATTTCTTCTAGTCATCTTGCACATAAACATTTCCATTCATACTTTATTTATACCAGTCTTTCTGTTAGAAATCTCTGCAGCTCATGGGGGCTGCGGTGTCGCTGCATCCTCTTTCAGAAATGTTCATCCTCGGAAGCGAGCACAGGGAGCATCACAGCAAGGTCAGTGCTGCATCTGCAGGTGGCAGCTGCAGTTCCGACTTTCCCTGCTGAAGCAGGTCATTATTTCTTAGTCCATTTTTGCCCCATGAACCTCATAGCCTGTGGGATGGAGGAAGATTTGAGGAAAAACTTTTTTTACTGTGAGGGTCACAGAGCACTGAACAGGCTGTCCAGGGAGGTTGTGGAGTCTCCTTCTCTGGAGACATTCAAAACCCGCCTGGATGTGTTCCTGTGTGACCTGGTCTGGGTGATCCTGCTCTGGCAGGGGTGTTGGACTGGGTGATCTTTGGAGGTCCCTTTCAACTCCTGATATTCTGTTATTCTGTGATTACCCACTCAACTGGTTCTTGTACAGGCTTCTGACCTGAAAGGGAATGTGAGAGGGTTGTAACCAGTGTGCTCTTACATGGAGAGCATGCAGGTGCAAGGTACATGGTGCTTATTTAACAAAGTGACTTGTGTCTCAATTTTAGGAAGGGATTTGCTGACTGAAAATTAAATTTATTTTAAGAATTAATCTTAAAGGGTGATGTGTACCTATTGCGAGGCAGTCTTGTTGGTAGTCTGAGAGAGAAGGGAAAAAGGGAGTTTCTCTTAAGTGGTAAACTTTATGCATGCAAAGATCAGGTGTAGTGGTAGGTTTTCAGGACACCTGTCCTGTTTCGTGTGTAGCATAGATTTGTCTTCTCCCAGGCAAAATTTAGCAATTATCAACTATAAAAGCATTTACGAGAGCAGTTCCTTTCCCTTCATCTTTGCAAGAAAATTACCTCTTTGTAACTCCTTTTCAAGCCTGAACCCAGTCTTTGTTTTTTGAGAGGCTTTCTCTGTGTTCACACTTCCAGGCAGAACAGGCAGGGCCACTTGCTGCCTTTCTCTTTCCAGTTCCTCACCAGCTTCCTCATGGATCCTTCCTTTAAACATGTTTTTGCAGAGTTTAGATCTGCTGTTATGTCAGTGTTGACTGAGAATTCTGAGCAACTTTAAGATGGCGTGTGGGTGGTGCCCTCTCACATACGAGGTTTCTTTTTGTTCTTTTTTGTGTTACCTTTGTACCCCTATACGTGTCAGTCCAGCAAAGGCTCTCTGGAAGTCGGTCTCCTCAAGTGAATGCCTTATGATATGCTGATGTATTGAATAGTTGACATCATCCTCCTTTTCCCTGTGCCTTTCAGCCGAAGAGAAGGCTCGTGAGGCAGAGAGCAAAGCCCGTGCCCTTGAGCTGCGCCTCGGAGGGGATCTCACACGGGAGTCCAGGGTGAGCCTTGTGCTTTGACAGCACATCATCTTGTAGGCACTGGGGGACGGTTCAGGGTGCTGGCTTTGGAGCTGTGCTGGGTGGTCAGCATCCAGCTGTAGCAGCCGGTGGGTAGGTTAAGCAGGTGGAGACTTCAGTGGGTGGTGAGTTGCCAGCAGCATTCAGGCAGCTCTGTGGTCTCATCACCACTGCACGCATTTCAATATCTACATGTGGTTTCCAACCTCAGTGGGGAGCGTACTGACGTTCCTCTGCCCCCACAACCTCCACCTTCTGCCCACATTCCCCTTCTCACTCCTGAGTGGGAAGGCAGTCCCCAGCCCAGTGCTTTTTTTGATGTTGGCCTCCACAGAAAAGGCCAGAGGAACATGAGGCATTTGAACAGAAGTAAAATTGGGTGCTTTTCAGCTGTTCCCCCTCCCTGCCTGTGCAGCTAGCTCCAAAGCATTTGGGCAGGGGGTTTTGGAGAGGGGCTGTTTGCTCCCTCCAAGTAGGGCTGTGGCTCTTGGTAGGGGCAAGGCTGAGACCCAGGCCACTGCTGGTGGGTGGAGGGCTTGCTGGGATGCCAGGCAGGTCAGGAAGTGACACCAGGTTGAAATCACTGTGCTTCCTTATTGGCATCTAATGGAAACAACTATATCCAAGTACCCTGGCTGTTTCCCTGTGCCTCCATTGGCTTCTGGTTTCAGTTACTTGAGATATTTGTTTGCATTTAGACATTTTTCTCCAAGTAACTGTATAGCTGCTTAAAGAACCCAGAAGCAAGTGCTGCCTTGAATGTAGAGGTGTGCTGATTGTTGCCCTCCACCGTTCATGATGTCTTTACATTTAAAATGTTTTTGAGATCTTGAAGGGGTCAAACAATCATAGAAGTGAGTTAATTTCATGAATTTCACAGCAGCAGTTTTACTGTGTAGTGCCTGTTTGCAGGTGATGCTACGTCAGGTCCAAAACTCTGCAATAACCATGCGCCGAGAGGCTGATGTCAAGAAGAGGATCAAGGATGCAAAGCAGCGGTGAGTGCAAGGTGGTTCTTATGAAAGCTACAGTGAAACGGCTGTGGGGGTTATAGAGATATTTTCTAAAAATTTGCTGAGTCCTGTTATAGTCAGTGCTGTAAAATCCCAAAACATTGTTGTAACTTAGCTCTGGTTGCAGTTAACATCACTATAGATGTACTCACAGGAACATTTCACTCGTTGTACACAGATTTTTTGCAAATTTGTCATATGCATTTCACAAATGAAGTTGAAACCAGAAACAAATGCTCTTAAAACAAATGCTGAGTCTGAGAAAGTTAGGGATTTGTAAATACTAAGTCTCTGTTCCCACCTAGTTGTTTTGCATGCTAGTTTACATGGCTGCTTAGTTCAGAACTATCCCAGACTTGTTGCCAGAGATAGATCTAATGCATCTTAAGATACTAAAAATAAATAAATAAATACAGTTTTAATTTAAAAGTGCTAGAGCTGTGGTCTGAAGAATGCAGAAACTCTTGGGAGAAGCTGCTTTCTTCAGCCTCTATGTACTTTTCCATGTACAGCTTGTCTTTTAATTCTTGGTTTTGATGACATCAGTGCACTAAGTAAGTTTTTGTGAAAGGTCTTCTGGCCTTCCTGCCAGTGGGCAAAATACTTTTTCCTTTTAAAAAACTGAACAACAAACAAAGAGCTTGGACAATCCAAGTTTGTTTGAAAATAGCTTCTTTATGTCCTTTGTTGACTAGTTGGGAATGAGAGATTACAAGTTTTCTTTAGCAGTTCTTTCTGTTTAAATCTAAGAAGGTTTGTAGGCCACAAAATGTAAACCAGCTGGTTTGGAAGAATACCCCAATTATAGATACACTAAAACATTATCTCTAGTTAGGTTTCAGATATGTGATGATGAGGAAAACAGGTGTATGTGACAGCTAAATGGCAGCAGAGGATAAGGCCTTTTGTCTGAATTTCTGTACAGATTGGGTCATGCATGTTCCTGCGTGAGAGCTGCCGGGTGCTCAGCAAGCTCTGGGCAGGAGTGCGACTTTCCCTGTGTCCCTGCATTTGTCCCCAGCGGTCAGAGACAGTTCAGAGGGTCAGGCTTTTCCACAAGCTTGTACTTTATCCAGAAAACCGAAGAAATACCTGAAAAATATGTACAATAGGAAATCTTCTGTACAAAACAACTTCTGTGGCCTCTCAGAAAACTCTTGAGTTGTAGAGAACACCCTGCAACAGTTTTCTGCTGTTTCTCTGTTCCTGGGTGCATCAATGAAAGAAATACTTTCTGGTTTCCAAAGCCTGTGTAAGGTCAGGTTATAAATCCAGCTTGTAGGGCAGATACTAATGTCTCAGTAATAAAATCCTGGGCTCATGGCCCACCACTTAATTTTTCATGGTTTGTGTGATAATTTGACTTCCTGTCCTCTCTGATAAAAATGAGGAGATGCCTTTCCTATTTTGTAGGTGAGTGCACGTTGTTACTTGAAATTTAAGGCTCAACATCATTCTCCAGAAGTTAGAAAAAGAAAATTAATCCCTGAGATGGGTGTTTTGCCACACCTACTCATGCTCTCATATCACAGTTGTCGACCTGGATAAACTGAGACCAAAAGGGTAATGTTCTAGCTCAGCTTCTATGTTGGCAGTGTTTAAAACACCTCTTGGCAAAGGTTTAGGTTTAAAATTACTGAAAGCTGCTATTCCAGGTGTTTTCCTAGTAAGTTATTTTAGTCATGTGTTTTAAAGGAAGGTGGGTTACAGAGTTCTTGTAAATCTGTGTGGGGAAGAGGATGGCTTTAAACAGAAAATGAACATGAAATGAATCTGTTTCAGGGATTTATTTTGAGGTGCTTGACTGTTAAGACAGACTTGCATCTTGCTTCTGCGTATTATTATTGTTCAGTGCTCATGTATGCACAACTCAGGTTCTTTTAGTATCTACTATTATTTAGTAGACAGTTCATTTTAAAGAATTCCACTATCTTCGACTAATCACTTAAGGAGAAGCCAAATTCCTAATTGGGATAAAGCACATAAGTGCTAAAGTTTGATGGAGCGGGGATGGAAATAAGGGAAGTAAAAAACAAGAAGGATGGGTAGGAGAGTAATACAGACTGGGCCTTACAATAGTTAAAAGTTTAGACCTCATGTTTGATGATATCTTCAGGCTGAAGCTGAGGATCCTCATTATGAAAAATCCTCAGCATGGATTTCATGGAAGCTGTGGAACCAACTTAATTTAGTCTGTTAAAGAGCAGTAGTTCTGTTTTGAGACACGGGGATTTTGTTTAATATATAATGCAAAGAGATCTAAATCTCCTTGAGGCTTTCTGCATTGCAGGAGATACAATTTGTGATAATCAAGCAGAGTCAGAAATCTGTATGTGCACACAAACATACTTGAGGCCAACTTTTGTTGTAGTCAACTTTTGTAGAAATCATGCAAATTGCTATCCTGTCATTTCCAGGAAAAATATTTCTGCCTGGGCTGTGTGTTGTATCTTCAGAGTAATAGCATTGTAAAACTTGTAATTACGAGAACTTTCCCAGAATCTGAATTTCAAGAGTGTAGATTCATATCAAAATCTTAATTTCCATGCTTTATCTAGCATAGAGATCTACATCTGGAAAAGACAAACCAAAATAGCATTGGAGAGGACCAGTCTGTACCTAACAGTACATTCATAAAACTAGTTAACTAGGTTTTTTGAACAAGCAGATCTGAAGTAAAAACCAGAATCTATTCCTGAAGCAAAAAACCTATCCAAATTGATAATTATATTATCTGAACAAATACTGTCCAGCCTAAACTGGTTGTCTGTATTGCAAAGTTTTCATGTTTTGTTCATGTTTAGCTGTAACCATGTGTTTACATATGTTTTAAGAAAATAGCAGACAACAGTACAGATGTTAGGAAACCCACAGTGCTCAAAGGTGCTGGGTTTTCATACCCTCTGTCCAGTGACAGCAAATAATTAGTTTTATTTTCAACGTCTCTGGGGCTTGGTTTCATTCTCTTACAGGGCACTGAAGGAACCCAAAGAACTGAATTTTATCTTTGGTGTGAATATTGAGCAGCGTGAATTGGATGGCATGTTCATTTATAACTGCAGTCGACTGATAAAGATGTATGAGAAGGTGGGCCCGCAGCTGGAGGGTGGCATGTGAGTTCCTGAAGATTTTTCAGCAATCTTATTGCTTAAGCCTGGCATGTTCCTATTTGTAACTAAGGCTGTGCATTGACCTTGTTTTGCATTAATAGTTCTTCACAAGCATGAGGCTGACTCATTTAGTCACCTCTTAGTTTGGATTCTGACAAATAATTTATATTTAATGGCAGAGAATGGTTGGGGTTGGAAGGGATCTTTGAAGGTCACCCAGTCCAACCCTCCTGTCAGAGCAGGATCACCCAGACCAGATCACACAGGAATGCATCCAGCGGTTTGAATGTCTCCAGAGAAGGAGACTCCACAACCTCTCTGGCAGCCTGTCCAGTGCTCTGTGACCCTCTCAGTACAGAAGTTTTTCCTTATGTTTGGGCTGAACTTCCTGTGTTCCAGAAATTGCCCGCTATTGCCTAGTATTTCCTTGGTTTCTTGGTAGAGTTCTCTACACTGATTTTGGTCATACCTGCAGCAGCATGAGGCTTTTGTGCTCATTGCTGGCATTTGGGGCTGATGAATAGTGGTAGCAATACTGCCTCATTCTAGGGACACGGAGAATATGTCTTGAAAGGAAATACAAATATTCAAGCCCACCTTTTTGCGTGCTGGCTTGAGTCTGGTTTAGAAAGCTGATAGATTAAAACCCCTACTGCTGCAGGAGTGGGTGAGTGAGTGTGTGTGTTACCTGCTATTTTCTATATTGTTTCTCTGAACAACAACCTTGTAGTATAATGATGTTTGTGACTGTGTGACCCTCTTTCAGGGCATGTGGTGGAGTGGTAGGTGTGGTGGATGTGCCTTATTTGGTTCTGGAGCCAACCCATAATAAACAAGACTTTGCTGATGCCAAAGAGTATCGACATCTGCTGAAGGCCATGGGAGATCATTTGGCTCAGTATTGGAAGGATGTTGCTATAGGTAATGAAGCTTCACAGTTACCAGGGCCTGGAAGGGGGAAATGGTGGCTGGAAGGCAACTAAGGGGGAGGGCAGCCAGGGGTACAGGTGGTGATTTTTGTGGTAATGGCTCCATACTGAGCAGGGGTTTGTTTGTTTTCCAGCTCAGAGAGGTATCATCAAGTTCTGGGATGAGTTCGGTTACTTGTCAGCAAACTGGAACCAGCCTCCATCCAGTGAACTGCGCTACAAACGCCGAAGAGCCATGGAGATCCCTACCACAATTCAGTGCGGTGCGTCCCACCAGGCTGTGATTAGGAGGCTGGCCCTCCCTGGGGGAGTGGGGAGGGACGCCTTGCTGCTAAATGGGTAGGAGATCTGAGATGAGGTTTGCTATCATTATCCTCTTGTAGAGCTTGTCAGAGTTGCCTTTGTCTGCACTTGGTGGTACACTTGAACACCTTGGCATGAGGTTCCTTTCCTATGAGATTTACTAACTGCAGTGTTCTTCAGGTGCCCTTACAGAACGGGGCAGATGTGGCCAGTAGCGGTGTTGAGGATGAGCTTAGACATGTCAGATGTACTGGAACTGGCTAACCACCCATCCCAACACTAGAATAAGATCTGAAACTTCTCCGTAGGCAATGGAAAGTGGCCAATTAATTTGTATTCTGATGCACTGGCCTGCTAATCTGTACTAGGTGCAAGCACAGACTCTGCACCTCTAAACAGCTCTGGCTAAGCTCTTACTGGGGTAAAGGAGATCTCAAAAACCCACTTTTGTTTCTTATTAGAGGGACACCAAACTCCCTCAACCTCATCTTCCCTGTGGGACTTGGAGATGAGGATGTAATAAGGAACGTGAGGCCAATCTTGTGGAATTGCTTTCTTTTAGGCTCTCTTGCCTTGACAGTTTTCTCAGTCCTTTACAAGTTCCTCCCAAAGAGGAGGAGATTTCCTGTCATTCTTGTTCTCTGCTGTTGACATCCTTCCAGAACCTGATTTAAGAACATTTGCATTTTCTTGGCAAAACTTGATTTTTTTTAAGCTGTTGATTTCCTGGAAGGCCCAACAACGCTGTGGAAGCCAAATCTGTCTTCCTGGTTAATCTAAAATTTATTAGTTAGTTATAAATAGATAAATAAATGCTCCAGAGGGCTGGAGAACCTCTCCTATGAAGAGAGACTGAGAGAGTTGAGGTTGTTCAGCCTGGAGACGAGAAGGCTCTGGAGAGACGTTGGAGTGGCCTTCCAGTACTTAAAGGGACCTACTGGAAAGCTGGGGAGGGAATTTTTACAAGGGCATAGAGTGATAGGACGAGGGCAAATGGCTTTAAACTGGAAGAGGGTAGATTTAGGCTAGACATTAGGCAGAAATTCTTTACTGTGAGACTGGTGAGACACTGGCCCAGGTTTCCCAGAGAAGCTGTGGATGCTCCCTCCCTGGCAGTGTCCAAGGCCAGGTTGGACGGGGCTTTGAGCAGCCTGGGCTGGTGGAGGTGTCCCTGCCCATGGCAGGGGTTGAACTGAGGGAGCTTTAAGGTCCCTTCCAACCCAAACCATGCTGTGATTCTATGATTTTATTTATTTTTAGTGGATAAATCTTTGACTTGTTTTGTGTTGATGTCAGTAAGGGACAGCCTGACTTCATAGATGAGCAATGATTTCAGGACTGGCTGTTCCATTTGGTTTGTACATGCTGTCATCGCAGCAGTGAGCGTGAGATCCTCTAGTATTGATGATGCCAGGCTTCATCAGATAGTTGTTATGGATGCCTTGTACAAGATCTGAGATCCTTCTCCAAGCATTTTGTGAGCGTGAAGCAAGAATTGACTCAGTATATCCTGTGACTCTCTCACTTTTTTTTTTTCTTTTTGTGTGTGTGTGTTTTTTGGTTTTTTTGGGGTTTTTTTGGTGGGTTTTCTTTTGTTGGTTTTTTTTGGTGTCAGATGCACTTTGGGAATTTATGTGGTCCTTGGGTGTTAAATGGGCTTGAGAAGTGCTATCAAAAAAAATTATTTTGTGGCTCAGGCTGTATATTTCTGACCTGCAAAGTGTTTGTCTAACAGATGTATGTCTGAAATGGCGGACTCTCCCATTCCAGCTGAGTTCAGTGGAGAAGAATTACCCTGATAGCTGGGTATGCTCTATGAACCCTGATCCTGAACAAGACAGGTAAGAATCAGTCCATATAAAGACTTTTCTGCAGCATGCCTTATCTGTGCTTTTTTTTTTTTTCTGGTCATCTGTTCTTTGAGAACAACTGCAGGGATAGGCAGTTACTCTGTACCTTTAAGCTATGCTTACAGTCTGAAAAAGGTAGTGATGATGTCTGTATTTGGAGCTTACACATTGGTGGGCATCTGTGCAATACAGAGATTGCAGAGTGCACCCTCAGCAAGGTGACAAGTGACACCAAACTGGGGGGAGTGACTGATATGCCAGAGGGACCTGGACAGGCTGGAGAAATGCGCTAACAGGAGTCTCATGAGGTTCAGCCAGGAGAAGTGCAAAGTCCTGCCCTGGGAAGGAACAACCCCAGGCACTAGTACGTGCTGTCCAGCCTGGAGCAGAGAGCGAGCTCAGGAGGATCGCATCAATGTATATAAAAACCTGAAGGCAGGCTGCAAAGAGGACAGAGCATGGCTTTTCTCAGTAGTGCCCAATGGCAGGACCAGAGGCCTTGGGCACAAACCATAGCACAGTACGCTCCCTCCGAACATCATGAAATAATTTTTCACTATGGGGGTGACTGAGCCCTGGCACAGGGTGCCCAGGGAGGTTGTGCAGTCTCCATCCTTGGAGATATTCCAGGACATGATCCTGGACAACCAGTTCCAGGTGGCCCTGCCTGAGCAGGTGGTTGGACCACCTGACCTCCAGAGACCCTTCCAGCTTCAACCAGTGATTTGGTGAAATTAAGTTCCTTAATGGTTTTTCTGCACTGCCACTGGAAATGTGATTGTAGCTTTAGTTTATGCATGTTAATTTTCATGTAGGGACCATAGACAGCAATTGAAGATAAGCACAGACTGGAAGCAGTATGTGTTCAGTGGGGTCTTTGCAGTTGTCCTTACGATTGCTACTATAGTTGCAGCGCCTTAGACAAGCAAACTGCAGCAACACCTGAGTTGCAGTGAGCCCAAGAATGACATTTTGCACACTGGAGGGAGCAACACATCGATTCATTTACCAGCAATGTGTTTCACAGTTATAAAATTCAAGTAGAATCTAGTAATTTATTTGAGGAAAATTATTGCTCCGGGGTGCTGCTTCTCTGTGGCAAGAGACACTGCTAGAAGTTGATTCTTGTCTTTGTTGTATAACAAGGGAAGCTCAGCTTTAATTCAGGTGCCTTGGCTCAGTGCTTCAAGACAAAGGGAACGAATCCAGGTGGTAACTCTTAATTGGAATAAAAAAATTAACATCTGTGGCTGAAAAGGGTGCAAAGAAGTATTGATGTTGATATTTGATATTTGGAAAGTACTGATTTTCTGGCTTCTTCCTTTTGGTACCTGTCATTGGAAGAATATGGATGCTAACTTCTGTGTTGCTCCATGCGTTTGTGCCCTAGTGCGGAGCTATGAAGAGTGTTGTGCTGAGGATGACCTCCGACTAAACTGTTGGGGCAGGGCTGAATCTGCAAGCTCAAGCAGAGGCTGCCCCACTTCCAGCCTCTCAGATGGAAGCAATAGCAAGGCTGGTGATGTGTTGCTGGAAGACGCACACACAAACACAGATAGAACACGTGTGTATCCACGTCTGGACATGCAAATCAACACAGGCAGACACACGCAGTACTTGTGCAAACTGCACCAACAGCCTTGTCCTTTTCCCTCTTGGCTGATCAGGAGAAAGGATCAGTAGTGGAAATATCTGTGTCTGTATCTGGCCCCTGGGTGCTGTCCCTGTGGTTACTGGCACTGGGATAGATGAGCCCCGGGGCCTGCAGACCTGCTCACGTGGACACAGGTAACACATACACACTACAGACCTCCCAGGGTCTCACCCTGGGCATGCTCTTCATCCCGTAGCAGATCTGGTTCCTTTGTCTTCCCAGGTGCCTGCTGCCTAGAGGCACCGACAGCTCTGCCTGCACCACCCTATCCATCTCCAGCAGTTGGACAGGACTCCCCAGTTCCTCCAGTAGTCAGCTCCTGCAGGCTTACCCTTAGACACTCCCTCTGCTTGGTCCCAGGCCACCTCCTTGCTGGCTCATCCAGTCCAACATTTGCTCTGAATCACACATTCATGCGCACACCTGCAATCCCTGCAGCTGGTGGCACCCAGGCACATGGGCCCCTGTGACCAGTGGTCCTACTCCAGATGCTGGCACTCAAACCCCTATACACGCACGCATGTGCAGAATAGAGCCCTTTGCCCAGTTAGAAATGGGTTTGAGTACAAAGTTAAGTGTAGTGACACCACCTGTTTATGTACAACTGGCCCTTTTGAGCCTTTTATTTCTCTGTTTACCCATGTTTGTTCCTCCCCAAATCATCTCAGTCCCTTCCTTTACCTACTTTTGGTTCCTCCCATCAGTCCAAAAGATGCTTTGAGTTGCTGCTTCCATTGACTGGACACTGGGGCTGAGGCTGCCATGGGACAGCCCCACCAGGAGCCTAGATGGGTTATCTGTACCTCTTGAGTACCTCATTTGCATTCCCTGAGCTGTGTTTGGGCCTCTGATGTTGTGGAAATGGGCCTTGGATGGGCTGGTGGCTCCTAGTATAGCATTGGGAGCAGCCAGGGAAGGGTCTTACCTAGGTTGCCCCATTTGCCATTGTCTTTGTGCTCTTTTGCGTGTATGCAGATGAGCTGCTTTATCATGTAACCTAACAAGAATCACAGAATCACAGAACATTAGGGA
>NW_010194365.1:2119-6328 GCF_000695765.1 Mesitornis unicolor | reverse complement strand
TGTGCTCGGCCATCCTGCCAGTTTTTCACCCGGCAATGCATATGCCCAAATATGCTTAAGACTTTACTTTTCTGCAAGACTGACAGCAGACGTGATATTTGGCACATCTTTTTTAAGCCTCAATTCAGATTTACACATTAATAAGCACTACACCACAAGTTAGCTTCAAAGTATAAAAAAAAATGCTGCCATCCCTAAATATTTCATCATGTTTATCAATTCAATATTTTGGTTTCAGAATAAAAGCCATTAACAGAATTATCATACTGCTCCCCAGTCACTGAGGAGGTTTTATTCTACATATAACACACTTTCAAACATAAACAGCAGAAGAAACTAAAAGGAAAAAAGAAAAAGCAGCCCTCAGCATGCCTTTAACAACTACCTTGTGTTGTTATGGAAACTGAATATCTCTGAAGAAGAAAGAACAAAAAGGGGGGCAAAAATCCCACTGCAAATCCTGCTGTAATTCCTACAGATCTATCCATTTTCTCTGCTATAGCCTCAAACGAACGCGCTGCAGTACGGCTCTAAGCATCACACCTCCACCTGAGAGGTAGGTAAACACTGTAAAATGGAGACACTGAAGCACGGATGTGAAGCAGGATTTGATTCCTCTGCAAGAAGGATGGCTGCTCAGATCAGCTGTGCCATGAGACCAACAAATTCCCAAATCCAGGCATCCTCCGAGAGGCTCCCAAGGAACCTCCTGGTGTCATTTCTCTGTAGCCCACAGCTAGAAATTGCCAGAAAAACTTAGCCCAGCTAAAAGGGGCCAAAACTCTTCTTAGAGGATACTACACAGAAGATAGAGGGACAAGCCAAGACTCTACCCATCCCCTGTGTCCCTGCTTTCAAACGCTTTGGTGAAGTTATCCTGATTTAACTGCTACCCAAGAAAACAGAAAACCCAACGAACAAAACACAGAGGAAATCAAGAGTGTCTTTTGTAAAAACTGAGATGGAGCGTCAAGGAGATGCATTTGACCATGGATATATTTATCAACAGTTTACGGATGCAGACAAAAATTTATGGTTTTAAGCAACAACCCATAGGCTCAAATCTTCACTTTAGCCAAGCCAGGATCATTTTGAGAGTCTGAGGATCGAGGAGGGGTGTCCACTTCTGGAATAAGAAGTCTTCTGGTTTAAGTTCAGCACCTCTAAAGCAAGTTTCTCGTTACAGAATTATTAGTGAACACATGCGAGTGACTACGCATGAGGAAAGCCGCTCAGTTTTCCCGCAGAGGGTAAATCAGGTTGACAGCACAGAAGGAATCAAAGAGAGAATCCGTAGAGACCTACCTGCTGGCAGACTGTCCCACCTCTCGAGAGGCCCTGTGTGTCAATGCAAACATTGCTTTCAAAGGTTACAAACATCATCACTTTTCTGGAAAAACTTCACCGAGGCAAACTGAAAGAAGTCCCCTCCCTCGCAGCACCTTCCAAATGTTAACTTCCTGCTTCAGTTTTTCACCTACTGTGGTCCAGGTTCAAAGAACAGCACATGCTTTTTTTTGTTTTCCAACCTATAAGAAACCCAAAGCCCTGAGGTTCAGACTCGGAAGCCACTGGATCGTATCTGAAGTCAGCTGAAACTCTTAAGGGACTGCGGTCAAACGCTTACAGTGGGGACTCTCAAATAAACCTCACTGTAAAAAGCAATGTTACCGACCTTGACAAAAACGCGATGGTGAATCATTCGTACAGCCCACCATGCGCTGTTTTAACCGCACGCACCTTACAAACCCAGTGTAATTCATCCGAGAGAGGGGATTGTTTTTAACATTCACAGCGTGTATCACCATCCAAGCTGCTCAGGGTTTTAGGAAGGTTACAACGTACCTGACTGCAGAGCCATCACTTCAGGCAGCTTTTCCCCAAACACTTAGTATAACATTGCACACCATAGATAAAGTATGGCACAGAAATCATATTTGAACAATGAAAAAGGTGAGGCAGCGTCCCTGACTGTGACCTTTGAGATACTTCAGCAACTGGAGCTCAGACAGAAAAATGCTGATGACAAACATAACCTTGAAACACGAGAATAAGAGATGATGCTAATACAAGGCTAAGGTCTCACTTTACATAATACATAAAATTGCTGTAAAGTCAAAGTTCGCCAACATCAGCAATGTACTTCAGAGCTCCATCCAGGCTGATGATGACAAGCAGGAAAAATTCTCTGAATTTTTCAAGTATTTTGTATCTGGAAGAGTTTGTTCTTCAGGCCCCTGAAAGCAGCATTTAACAAAGACCTGACATTACCAAAGGGAAGTTTCCCCCAACCATTCATGAAGCTGCTCTAGTTTGCCCTTTTCCTCCTCTCTTCCTGGAAACCACAGTGAAAACAAACCGTGTGTCTCTGGCAGAACAGACCCAAATCCCAGACAGAACGCCGTGTGTCTCTGGCAGAACAGACCCAAATCCTAAACAGAACATACAAGTTCTGGGGAACAGCCATTTCCAACAAAACTCACGGAGATTACAAGTACACTCACACTTCACATTAATTATGGCTCCTCAAGGGGATGCTTTAGGAAAAGGACAGTGACTTAGGTGTGAGGAACAGCGAGGTGCTGAGAGCAAGGTCTAGGAATACGTTGATCAACATTTTTTCAACTGTGAGGCCAATCTCTTGGCCAAGACGTTGTGTTACTGGACCCACACCAGACACTCTCCATCTCTGGGGCTCACAAGATGAAAAGCACTGCCTCGGCTGTGAAGCCAGGCACACTCTTTGACCATCGACTCACACCTATTAACTCTCAGCATCTCTCTCTAATTTTACTAAAAAATACGAATTCGGCAGAGTTCTGGAAACCCTTTGAACATCTGCTAGGTAGGCCCTTCCACACCTTCTGAAAGCAATAGTTGTACATTTACTTGGTAGCTCAGCCAGATTTCAGAAGACAGATTCAGTGAAGGATGGAGGGAAGCTAGTGCTTAAATTGACACCAGTCTGGTAGTCCAGGCAATTATACACATATGGAGTCACACGAGGTAAATTAAGCAAAGCTCATGGACTACTAAAGATTTAGCTCAATCTATTAAACTATTACTCAGTAACCTTAATATTCTTTTAAATTACTACTGCTGACCCAAGCTCCCCAAAGGCACAGTCTTACAAAGCAATTATTTTCAACGAACTGAAGTGGTTCTCAAAGCTCTGCGAAGTCAGTACAGCACAGAAATGGCACCAAGCAATGAAACAAATGGTTTCTGTCCATCACCAAATCAAGGAACATGACAGCCAGTGCGGTTCCACACTACACAAGTACTTTACCACCTCCCCATTACTTGGGGTTTTTCATTTAATCCCATTTCAAACATCAGCTCTTTACTCCGACCATTTAACTGTTTTTATTCCGCCAAACACTGACAGCAAAGACCGTTCTCAAAAAGGAAAGCGATAACGGTTTTAGCATGTTAGTACCTACTTCTCAAGGCAAACAACACCCAGCAAAAAAGAGGTAAGCCATTTAAACCTGAACCACATTGCACAGCTTTCCCCAAACCACTGGAGTTGGGTTGAAAATCAAAACAACGCCAACCTCAGTGAACCCTCCTTGATCCCATCAAGCGATCAAGAAACCAAGACAACTCTAAAAAGATCATGAAATGAATAACAGAGCATACAACTCAAGGGTATAAATGGATTTTTGTCCAGACTAAAGGTATCCAGTAAAACCCCAAAGTACTCCTGTATCAGATCAGGAGAGCCACTTCAGCCAGAGCTCCCAGGGGACCACTGACTTGTCTTAGTTTGCTGGAATACTTTCAAATGAAGCTGAAGAGTGCTATCTATCCACTGCTTAATGCAATGAGAGCTGGGAAAAAACCACTGACTTGTCTTAGTTTGCTGGAATACTTTCATATGAAGCTGAAGAGTGCTAGCTATCCACTGCTTAATGCAACGAGAGCTGGGAAAAAACCGTGAAGTTCACCAACACTTGTTAGTCAAACACTAGCACTGAATTTGCTAAATAAAAACAGGCATCGATTTTTGCTCTGCTGTCAAAAACGTAAAGGCTGGAACAACTCATCAATTTTTATCGACTCTAGTGATTTCCCCAGTGATCAGAAAAAACCAGTATGCTATTTTAATTCACACATATTAAACAGCTTGGCTGGTTTACTTTGCTAGCAGTACAGATAAAGAGGGTCTCCTCCACAAAAAGCCAGAGCTCAGAAATGGAGAGAGCA
>NW_010194365.1:0-2068 GCF_000695765.1 Mesitornis unicolor | reverse complement strand
TACACAAAATCCCCCCCAGAAAAGGCCTCAGACAACATTTCATATGCTCCTCCTCCTCCTCAGCACTTCAGACATTTGGTACAGACATTTCTACTCAGGTCTGGTCTCTTTTCCCCCCTGGTGTTAAATGATAATGCAAAGAAACCCAGCAAAAGGAAACAAACCGAAGTGTTTCACATGGTGTGTAACCAGGATGTGTTCTCAGACTTTCACACCCTGGGTATCCACGCTACAAGTGCGGGTCCATGCACCTGCATTAGGCCACGGCTTTCCAGATGGATGCAGAACTGCAGGTTGCAGACAGGACCCCAAAATGTTGTTTTCAGACACCAAGTACCACACACAGTTTGAAGATCAAATTCCTGTGTCGAGCAAGGATTCCAAAAAATCAATGGCATCCTCTCTGTCAACAAGTACACAGACTTGCAGACAGGACCCCAAAATGTTGTTTTCAGACACCAAGTACCACACACAGTTTGAAGATCAAATTCCTATGTCGAGCAAGGATTCCAAAATCAATGGCATCCTCTCCGTCAACAAGTAACTACACAGACACAACTACAGGACTTCTAATGTACAAAAAATAATCCATATCTTTAGAACAGTGATCAAGTTTAGCACAGCAAGGCAGGAAGAGAAATTTGCTTTTAAGTCTAGCAGCACAAATGTTTGTTTTAACTGATGCCAAATTACTAAGAGTTGACATTAACAGAAGAATTAACTTCATTATTTAAAAAAAAATTGGAGTACAAACCAAAACCTATGCAACCTAGACTTGAAATATAACAGGGCATATCATTCACGAGTTTACCAGTTCTCAAAACACTCGCAGACGCAGGCAAAGCACAGTCCGATCCCTTTTAGAGAAGTCATGGCCGAGCAGCTCAGACAGCTGATGCTCCAAGTGGGCAGCTGAATCCATTCACACAGCGAGGACATCAGGGTGAGTAACTCTGCACCCTGCGGAAAAACTGAGCGGCAGCAAGAGACAAAGCACAAAAGGCTGAGAAACAGGCAGAGGAGTTTCAAAGACAAACGCAGAAAGCCAGGGTAAAGGACACATGGGACTGACACGGTAACAGAACCGGGCAGAAGCGCATCCACAGCAGCAGACTTCACCAGGGATACTCACACTGTTCTCGCTGGCATAGCTATCACACACAGAAAGTGACAAATGAGCTGGGAGGCTATTTATTTAGCAGGTATGGCATTACTTTCACACCATATGAAATACTTCACCCTATCTGTAGCTGCCTCCCAAGGCTTTTCCATGCAATATGAGCTACACTGAAAAAATCCTGACACGCCAGAAAGAGGGGCAACGGGAACCTGAGACACGTTCAGTTTAATTGTGGAGCTCCACAAGCTATTTGTACAGAAAAGAAAGGAAGGTAGATGTGTTACAGTTATTTTCAGCCTCTGAATCTCAAAGAATCAAATCCAAAATCAGGGAAGTTAACTCTTTGAAGTACCCAAAGCTTCTAATACGCTTGACTTTTTGAACCGGAGGAATCTTCGCTTTCAAGTCCAAAGTGTGAAATGCTGGCATACCCATCTGGCTTTGTGACCTGCCAGACACCTCAGTATTTTCAACAAGGATAAATCACTCTAAGGATAACTCATCATGAAAGGTATTCTGAAAAACACATCTGCAGCATTAAAACCCAAGATATCAACACCACCTCTCACAAAGACCGTCAAAAACTTTTATTACAGAACGTTATTTTAGTTGACTACAACTTCCAATCACACTTGTAAATTCTGGTTCATTAAAGGAACGTGGTACAGCAATAGCAGCTCAAAAAAAGTCCCCTCTGTACATTATTCTTGTCATTTCCTATCTTCCTGCACAGCAGATGTTGACACTGATTGCAGCTCCTGGGAAAAGACTGGGTAAGTGAGAAACAAACCTAATAACTGAAGACATCAACTCCAGAAGCTTCAGGGAAAAGAAGTAAGATATATTTCATAGGTAGAATATAAATAATACGTACAATTATATTTCCACACAGATATATCAGTGCAGACACATACATCTGGATTTTATATATATATATATGTAATATTT
>NW_010194364.1:11771-12432 GCF_000695765.1 Mesitornis unicolor | reverse complement strand
AGAGAGAAATTCTTAGAGTTGTTTTAGAAAAATCCTTCCTGTGGTCCATGTAGGTTCACACTGGTTTTGCACTCTTACTGCTATGAGCAATGATTTCATTTTCAGAATTACTAATCCCACATACGCACACCACAGTACAGTTTCTTCCTTTGTAAAGTCAGCCCAAGGATTCCCACAACTGAAGGTCAAAAAGTAGCTAAGTCACAACATTTAATTAGGCAATGTGTATTACAAATGAAAAACACTGATTTACAGGAAAAAATACCATCTACTAAATGTTAGACAACAAGCCATTCTCATTTGAGTAGTAGCCGAATTCGTATTTCTGTATTTACACTAAGCTATTTTCTGAAAAACAAAACTCTTACAAGTTCTTCTTGTACAAAACTGTCATTAAAAGAGGACTTCTAGAACTTCTTTCAACAATTGTTTTGCCAGGCCATCTCTGTCTGCTGTCCTTGGTTGCACCTGATCTCTCCCCATTTTTCTGTCGGGATCCAGATGGGCGGAGGGAGCATTTGTTACAATCCCATCACGATCTGAAGAGGCACAGTCCCCTCCAGTCCATCTCTGTGCTGTTTGCAGCAGACCGCTCCTTGGGGTGAACCTGTCAAGTGCTCACGCTGGGGGTCTTACTAGACATCTGTTTAAATTAAGATAT
>NW_010194364.1:0-11740 GCF_000695765.1 Mesitornis unicolor | reverse complement strand
TCCTGCTGATTAATTACCATTTTCTGTGAATAAACAGGAGTATCATGAGTTAATTACGGTATCTGTTCAATTAATCTAATTGGTATCAGGTGTACTGCTTCACATCAGATGCAAGAAAAGAGAAATGCCTTGCTGCTTTAGGACACATACAGCGCTACTTGCTGTGCATGCATACAGACTATGGTTTTATGTAGTCATTGGGATAAACACTGGGCAAAAACTCTACACACTCACAAAATGAAGCAGTGGACAAACTATCATAGATACAAAAATTTCTCTTCAAATTAATTTGACCTAGTCTTAAAGCTTTGTATTACAAGCAGAAAGGCTCAACCAGACATGAAAACCCTAGCTGGAATCCTGCTTAACATTTCTAAAGATTTTTTTTTTTACATATGCATAACTTGAAAACTGAAACTACTGGCTTCAATGTATTAGCTTTGAAGAATTAATACCATAGTAACAACAGAACTGTTATATTCTATAAATATTCATGGCCTGAACTGTTAGGAAAAGTTATTTTCAGTCTATTCTAAGTCTTCAGCACACCCTGAAGAAGCTCCTGCCATCACATGAGTGCAATGTAGCTGACTAGGTGGCAGGAATCTCCCAGGCAAGCACATTCTCAAATGACACATATTGCTCGAGTGAGTCATGCAAGAGACAGCTTCAGTTCTACAAGTTCTCCTACAAATCTGTTTGCACAGTTCATTTGCTGCTTAGGCAGTATCTCCAGTATTATAACTGAGTAAATGATGCAAATTCCACCACAAAAACCATTCCTGACTATACTCATTCTGTCCTACTCTACACTGAATAATGTTGTAACTATTCGGTCACAATCATGCCCCTTCATTCAGAGTAGACTGCTGTTGTTAATATTGGCATTAAACCTACAGTCTTTCTCCAGAAGGCTAACCATTTAAAAATATATTCAGAGAATTTCATGAAAATATCACAAATGAAATATGCACTGAGTATCCAGGGACCCATGTCATTCATGTAAATAAAATAATATCCATTTTTAAAGGTAGTCTACTTTTTGTACAAGAAAAATCAGGGTTGGAAGTTGATACAGTTGTTTACAGCTAGTGGAGCTATGAACATCAGAGCAAAGAAGTTAGTTTGCTAAATAGAAGTTGAATTTTAAGAGCTAGGAGAGGTTATGAAGTTTATAAGCGAGTTTCAGAAGAGGGCATTGCACATTGTCTCAGGTTCATTAGGTTAGATTACAGGAGGGCAGGTCATCATTTGTGATGCCCATCTATGAGAAGGGCCAACTGGATTTAGCTCCATTCACCACAACTCTCTGTGCTCGGCCAGCCAGCCAGTTTTTAACCCAGCAAAGCGTGTGCCTGTCCAAGCCGTGCCCAGCCAGCCTTTTCAGGAGGATGCTGTGGGAGACAGCGTCAAAGGCCTTACTAAAGTCCAGGTAGACAACATCCACAGCCTTCCCCTCATCCGCCTTTGATACCAGTTGTATCCAGTTGGCGACCAGTCACAAGTGGTGTTCCCCAGGGCTCTGTTTTGGGGCCAGTCCTGTTTAACATCTTTATCAATGATCTGGATGAGGAGATTGAGTGCTCCCTCAGTCAGTTTGCAGATGACTCTGAGTTGGGAGGGAGTGTTGATCTGCCCGAGGGTAGGAAGGCTCTGCAGAGGGACCTGGTTAGGCTGAATCCATGGGCTGAGGCCAATTGGATGAGCTTCAACAAGGCCAAGTGCTGGGTCCTGCACTTCGGGCACAATAACCCCATGGACGCTACAGGCTTGGGAATGAGTGGCTGGAGCTGCAGGGCAGAAAAGGACGTGGGGGTGTTGGTGGACAGCAGGATGACCATGAGCCAGCAATGTGCCCTTGTGGCCAAGAAGGCCAGCAGCATCCTGGCTTGTATCAGAAGCAGTGTGACCAGTAGGAGTAGGGAAGTGATTGTGCTCCTGTGCTCAGCACTGGTGAGGCTGCACCTTAAATACTGTGTTCAGGTTTTGGCCTGTCACTGCCACAAGGACATTGAAGCACTGGAGTGTGTCGAGGAAGGCAAAGAAGCTGTTGAAGGGTCTGGAGAACAAGAATTATGAGGAACAGCTGAGGGACCCAAGGTTGTTTAGTTTGGAGAAGAGGAGGCTAAGGGGAGACCTTATTGCTCTACACATCGGTCTCCTCTCTCCCAAAAACAGAGAAACTCTCATCCTGCAATATCCTGAGCCTCTCCCTATTTCCAATCACCCTAATCCTCCTCCTCAAAAAAAGCTGGTATCCTTGAACAAGGTCCTGCCCCTATCTTCTACAGATATTTGTGCTTTGATTTTAGCAAACTCAAGGATCTGATAATCCCTTGAGCCACAAATGACAGAGGCATGAGAGTGCATCTGCTTCAAGGTCCATATTCTATCAGATCTCTTATCCCCTTATCTTTTACAAAGCCTAAAAGTGGACAACAGCCATGTCCAATTCACAGCACAGTTTCAAATAGTGACCCACAAAAAGGTCAAAAGAGAGCTGTTACCAGTCCATTAACAATCTGTGTCCACGCTTGGTCTCCTCCACATTTGCAGAAGGGCAGGCACAAAACTGCATCCAAAGCAGATGAACGAAGGACCAAATGAATTATGGTGACATGCAATGTTCACGTTCCCACAAGAAAATAAGAACAGAGAAACTAAAAGGCAGGTTACATTTGCAGTTTGTAAGAAAAGCATTTCCCTCCCTGCCTATTGTACTCCAAGGAGCTCCCAGTTTTTCTCATACAGCCACATTAGAAAACTTTCTCCCACTCTTATCTTTTGTCCAAATCACTGAATTTACCTTCATACCTAACTATCAAAGGGGAAAATGTGACTTCTGAGCTCCTGAAAGACCCACTGAAGGGCGTGTTCAACAAAACTGTACATATGATGTACTCCAGGACAGTCATCTGGGCTCCTCATTGCAAGCCCTAGTTATGAAGCAAAACAAAACATTTACTAAGCTATGTTAATATTTACCAGATCAACATCATTTCATGAATTGAAACCCAAATGAACTAAACTCAGGGGAAAATCATTTTTATAAACGGGAAATTCTTGTATCAGGATTGCCCTCAATAAATTCATATTCCATATTGACTCTGTGTGGCCTTCACATGTCAGATTCCTTTTCAATAGTATTAAGAATGAAAACTGATTGGCTGAAGGTTGAATTATGAAAAAAAACAAACAATAACCCTTAATCTTTAAAGAGCATTATTTCTTCCTAAATCCTAGTCTGGGCTAATAAATCCTTTTATCATTTCAAATATAGTTTCTGTAAATACCTTACAAAAAGATATTTGAATATAGAAGTATGTCCTTTTTATGGTTGTGTTAAACAATTCAAAATATCTGCTTAATTCACTTAATCTTGTTAACTTCTCCTAAAAGAGAAGGAAATTATGTTCCTCTGGAAAGAAGCAAATACTTCAGGTATAACATTTAAACGTTTCGAAAAAACCTGCACCTATTTATAGTAAGAAGGAAAATGCTGCATACACAAAAACAGGCAATTCAGACAAAGTTCTGTTGCTAAAAATTCACAGAATTCAGTAGATATCAGACACAAGGAACGGGAACATACTGATTCAGGTATAGGAACATACACCAGAAGATATTTCTAGCTTTTTTTGAAGAACGCTTTTTATTGCTTTGAAGAAAGCTTTTAATTGCTTGAAAGAATCCAGTGCAGGGCCACAAAGATGCTGGAAGGAGTGGAGCATCTCCTGCTGAGGAGTGGCTGAGGGAGCTGGGGCTCTTGAGCTTGGAGCAGAGGAGACTGAGGGATGCCCTCATTCCTGGGGATCCATTGGGAAAGGGCAGTATCAGGAGGAAGGAGCCAGGCTCTGCTCTGGGATGTCCAGTGCCAGGACAAGGGGCAATGGTCCCAAGCTGGAGCACAGGAGGTTCAAGCTGAAGATGAGGCCAAACTTTGTCAGGGTGAGGGTTATGGAGCATGGCCCAGGCTGCCCAGAGAGGTTGTGGAGTCTCCTTGTGTGGAGACACCCAAAGCCCTGGCCGTGTTCCTGTGTGACTGCTCTGGTGATCCTGCTCTGGCAGGGGTTGCACTGGGGGAGCTTTCCAGGGCCCTTCCAACTCCTGACATTCTGGGATTCTGTGAAAGTCTGTTGTTCTGTAGAACCAGCTAAGAAACCTTATTTATCAGCAGTGACAGACACTTCTGTTGTAGTTTCAAAACGTTTTGCTTTCATTTCCATTATCTTTTATCTTCCTGTTGGGACAAAAAAAAATTTAAAAAAATAAAAAAAGGGTGATGGAACTTGTGTAAGTTGCCCCAAGATTTAATTTCCTCAGGTACAGTATCACAAAAGATAGACTCCATTCTAAGCATAAAAGGCTTTAGTTTTACTATATGAAGGAGTTGTAAAAGAACAGACACCAGCCAAAAAGGAAGTCCTCATCTAGCAACACTGAAAAGGTAGTTATATTCTCAGAAGTGACTAAACATTATGCTATTTTATACAATAGGATCCTCATATATTCCTCATTCAGTGATGAATTAAATTTGGTTGTTCTTTTTTTCAGATTCTGTTGATCAAGAATCAATTTAATTAGAGAAACAGAAAAAAAGTGGGATTTGTTATTCCCCAGGTACCATCATCATCAACATTAGTCATGTTCCTGTTGCACAAGTAAATTAAGTTTTTGTTTACTCTTTTGGATTTCCACAAACGTGATTAAAGGCAGAATGTATGAGCAAAAGATATGCTGGATGGATTTCATAACCACACCTTAAGGAAAACTACATACTTATGCCTTCGTAATCCCATATTAAGAAATCTTATTTTGGAATCCATGCACACACAAGAAATTAATTTGAAAGTAAGTCTCCAAAGTGGCACTGTTCTTTAGCTTTTAGTGCTTTTATACTAATAGTGCTGTTTGAAAGCATTCTGTCACCTTGTATTGTCAGATAACTCTGAAGAGTGCTAAAACTGCAAATCAGATATGTAAGTGAGTAACAGTGATAAGTAGTAAAGATAATCATGAACTGTGAGAAACTGTGGGAGAAAAGATCACTCAGATGTCAAAAGGGTTCAGGGGTCTCCTGACTGACACAGGAACATAAGAGCTCCCTTAGGGGCAACACAGAGGTCACGGCGGAAAAATTTCAGAAATCTAGCTTATAAATCTAAGCATATTATAAATCTATAATCTAACCTATTAACAATCTAGTCCTTGTTCTTGGCCCCAGGGCCAAGCTCTGAAACTTTTTTTAACAGTTCTTGATGAAATATGCATTTGCCAATCAACATGAAACCTATTATTTTATTCTCACTGTAGAAGATGCTTTCAAGTTTCACTTCCCCCTGCCACATGAGAGAGAAAAAGGGGACACAAAAGTTTTTCTAATGAACGGATATACAGATTCCTCTGAGAAGAAACATTATTATCCTATGCAACTAGGATATATAGGCCCAAAATCCTTGAAAAAAGAAACAAAGGAAATGTTTTGGAGCACATCTCAGAGAGAGTGAGGCAGCTGAGAACTAAGATTCAATTTGGACTAAGGAATTTATGCTACATCTTTGTTAGCATGGTAAGCTCCTTTAACTGCCTGGACAAGTTTAATGTCTGAGTGGGAGGCTGTGAAACCCATCAGTTTTCAAACCAACTGTCCCCAGCGGAATTTAAGTAATTCAGGCAGATTCTAGGGCCTATTCAGAGTAATTCATCTGAGCGCCTTCAAGTGTGCAAAATGGGAACACTTGAAGAGCAAATGATATTTTTTCTTCCTACAAAATTAATGTGAAAAAATTCAAAAGGCTTCTAAAATGGATATTTGCTCCAAGCTTCAAAGTCCAATGATGGGCTACAGCTAAAAAGGAGGGAAGAGCAGTCGCAGAAAATAACTGAAGAGCAGCAAAATACAAATGAGTGCTCTGGTTTTTATCCTAAACAGGCAGATAAGTCTCAGGCAGCTGAAACAAAGGCAAGATAGAAGTTCTATGGTCCATGGCAAGCCTCTAAGAACTTAGTGAAAGTAATCAGGTTATTAAATAAAAATAGCAGTAAAAAAAATAAAGTATAGTAGATGAAATAATAGAAATCTTTAAGCCATACTTCTACCACTATCACAAGTCTGTGCATGCATATCACATGAGTATAAAGGCAGTCTACTTACACAAATCACTCCACGAATATCATTCTATTACCCCCTAAGTACTCCTCACTATGAGAGGATAGGAGAACTTAAAGATTAAAGTTGCCTACAGAGCATGGTAAGCTCAGTGTTGTTGATTGAAAGATAACAGATTAACCTTTAACAAGATTATGTTGAATATTTCTATTACCATTTAATGGCACCCATGATCTTTGGGACTACACTAGGTTATGGAGTATTTAGGTCAAGCTGATTGATAATGGAAAGGTTGACTTTAAAGTTACTGCAGTGATTTTTTTATCTGTTCTTTTAAATAAGGATGATGAAAAGTTGAAGGTAAATTTGTAAATTTACTAACACACTAGAAAGTCACAGATGGAAACAGTAATACAAAAGACCACTTATGCTAATAGAAGAACCAGCAATCTATGTTTAGTACCACCAGCAATAACAAAAATCGGTTCTTAATAGACTATCATGTAGGAAACACTCCTCACAAAATAACAGGTACAGAGCCCCTGGTTTATAAAAGTTTAAATAAAATGTAAGGATAATACACTCACCGAAAGGGATCATGCATTTAGAGTCAGGTGATAAAAGTGTAAAAAGAGTTGTTCTTAGCAGTCTTTTTCCTTAAGCATTAAAAAAATATTAGAATTCCATATTGGATACTTTCCCTTTCTCAATCCTCTCCACAGAAGATTTCAAATTGAAAGAGGCACAATTTTATTATTTTTTTTTAAACACGCTCATCAACAAAGCAGGTTATTAAACAGTCTCTTCTAGATCAGATAGAAGAGTGAATTCTGATTTGGAATGAAAACTTCTCAGATTTGACTGAAATAATCCTCAGAACACAGAGTATGCACTGATTTCATTGACATCCCTACTCAAGAGACTGCTCTGATTTACACTTATTCTCTGAACAGGTGTGCAAGGACAGAGTCCTTGCTAAGAATAAACACATTGCCAGACTTCACTCTATTCTCACCCTGCCTACCAAAGTGTCTCTGACAATATACCATTCATTTTTGAAAGTGTTTTGGAATTCCTAGAATAACATCTCTGGAGAAAAAAAAAATCCTAGATAAAAGAGGATAAGAACCTTAACTACTTTCAATTTAATAAAGCTAACATTAAAAATGAAGTGTTTTGGTTACACATAGTCAGCAATAGAGACCACTTATTCAATAGAATTTTCTGATTTAAAAAGAAAATACAAGTGAGAGAAAAATTAAAAGAATCTATCTTGAGAAGACAATGTATGTGCAAGCCAGTAACAAAGAAAATCAGCCAAAGGAAAATTTCCCACTATTAAAACAGAAGAAAGAAGTTAAATATCTTATAATTTCCCACCTGGATCAGTTAAAATACCTGAAGCAGAAATATTATGAGAAAGGAAAAAATGGACAAATGGAAACTATTTTTTCCTGGGAGGTGAAATGATGCCTTATAACAAATAGCATCAAACTCTCATGCAACCCAGGAAACAAGTACTCTACAGCTCTAACAGGATTAAGACTGGTTCACGTTCAGCAAGCCAGTCATTCTGGAACTCAGAGGGGCACAGTGGACCCTTACAGCAAAGCCCAGCACTACCCCAACTCTATTTCAACTGGAGTTAGTAACCACTCGTTTGAGGAGGAAAGCTAGCAAGACAGCAACAGCCAAATTATGAAAGTTCTAGATCTGCCTGAGGAGGAAGCAAAGGGAGACATATTTACCAGAGCCCTTACTTAATTCTCTCCGCTCTTTGAAACCCATAGAGCTCCATCCTATGGCCTTCCCAAGCTGCAGCTATTTATGTATTGGAGAAAGACATGGAATACCTGTAGCAGACTGACAAGTGACAACCTTGTCTTAGGTATAGGTCTTGAAATAACAATTCAACCATATATCCACCGAGTGATTTTTGAAGCTTTATTCATGGGGGTTTGAAAGCCAGTTGAGAGCTGACTGCTTCTCCTATCAAATCACTATCCTTATTGAACCACAACAAAAATATCAGCAAGTGTTCAGCCAATAACCAAGACAACCATCGAAACTTGAATTGAAATAGCTGATATCTAAAATGAAATAGGTTTACTTTATGAAGTACAAAGAGTACAAAGTGGTAGAAGAACACTAAGGGACTATCCAACCAGCTTAATTAAAGGAAGGCTTGTGTGTTAGCGATAGATGTGCAGAAAAAGTTTCAGTTAGACCAGAATATTTCCATGAAATGCTTTGAATAATGCAGAAGAGGATACAACTGTCTTGAACACATAAAATCACTTCCACGTAATGAAAAAAGTCACTTTTTTATGTTTTAGAGAGCAGGAGGCATACAAACACGGATGCACATAGTGCTACATACTACTTCAGCCTGGAAATTACTGCTGCTGTACAGCTAAAAATGATGATTGCTCTGAACACCTACAGCAAAACTGCAATGTGTGGTACTTGGGTTGTTAAGATTTCATTTGGCCTTCATAGTTTGCATAAAGAAATAAACTTGCTTGTTTGGGGATGAAGACAGGATATGTTTAACCCGGTTATGACTGAACTAGCAGGTACAATTACCACAAGTGATCAAAAATGAGAAGAATAAACTGAATTACACTTCACTATAGTTAAAAGTTTTATTAGAGACAAATACAGGTATGCACATCAATGTGCAAGATCTTTATCTCATTATAAAAACAAGTTTAAAACAATGCAGAAACACTAATTAATATTTCAGAACCAAACAAGACAAGAGCAATCGGGATGAGCAGTCCAGTTTAGCAAAACCTGACACGCTCAGGAAAGCAATCATGTGCTGAAGACCCTCAAAGTCCAGCCACCTTTCTACCAGTACTTACATGACTGACATTAAGGTTTTTCTAAAATTAGGCGTTTCAGTTTGATATGCTATGCATTGCGAATTGTAAACTTTTACCAATTTGTCTATCTCAATTTCTCCAATACGCACACACTTGTTCACTAAGAAAATGAACAATGCCTTTTAGAGGGGTGGATACGAAGAGGTTCGCAGATGCACACCATACGCCAGGAAAAGAGAAGACACCAGTTACTTCACACTCCCTTGAAGACACGAGCAGCTGACAGTGCTGCCTATTGGAGACTGAAACAACCTTATAAATAGTAAAGACACTCTGGGATTACCAGGAGGAAACACAAGTTACTGAGCACAACACCTGCCTTTTATATCTTCCTCATTAACTACAGGAAAATAATCCAAGGTTTCTCTACTTATGCTCTATTGTCAACTCAGGTGCCTTAGGTAAATGTTAAAGCCATACTTGTTAAGAAGGAGGCACAGAGAAGAGATAGCTGCAGACTGGAAGATGCAGGACTGAACTCTAGAAAGGAATCATGTTCTTCTTTTGTGACTGAAAATACAAGAAGTTGGTAGTGAACTGTCCCTAGAGATTCTACTTCTAACAATATGACAGACTGTGCAAATCAGTATCCATTAAGTGTCTATTCTTAGTTCAGAGATATAGGGCCTTCAATAACCTTGCTCTTCATCTCTAGTTTTTGTCCAAGCTGAATAAAAGGAAATGAGCAGCCCTCCCTTTCTTCTTCCAGGAAGAAAAATTTCAATTGAGAATGGTAAGCAAAGCATTCATCTTTAAAAATATTTATAAAGTACTGCACAGCCGTATGTCCTTTAGAAACCATCTACTTAATCATTTTTCATTTTTCTGATTTAGAAAGAAATTTTAAAAACCTAATTACTATATGGTGTCTTAGAAGATATTCCACAATATGAATCTTTCACACGCTGTGTATTAGTTATTCAGCTAGACCTTACAGAAATACATGCTATGAAAACATGCCCTTACATAGCATGTGAATAGTAATTTAAATTAAGAGATGCAATTAAGCTGTACTCTGCAGCATAACCAACATGGCCAGTGGATAATTTCAGTGTAAGTCTACAGCTGGTAATGCCGCAGTGATTTCAGCTCAAGTGGAAATTGCCTTGCTTCAGAGCAGTCACCTGCGGCTCCATGGAACAACCTGACAGGCACCCAGTGCTGCCCGAGATGCCCTACAGCATCCAGGATGTCCACATAGCGCTGGCAAACAGAACCACGGCTCTAAGGGATAACAGCAGCAGAAGGACAGGAGGAATTCACTACATCTTCGACAACAAAGTCCTGTCCCTCAAAACACCTAAACCAGCTTTAAGATACTAAAATCCAGTTTGAAAACTGAGAGGTCATCTTATCTGCAAAAATCAATTTAACAGTTCCAGTACATGTTCAGGCAGTTATCCATGCTGAGTTCAGTACTGTCACAGCTTCACCCCCACTAGTTTATAGCTACTGCAGCTGTAACCACACAGGCTGCTGTAACAACAGGGACAGCAACAAAAGCACACAGACATCCCAGAGGCAGCACAGCTGTAGCTGAATTAAGCCAGATGCTGCTGCAGAAAAGAGCATCTTTCCTGATTCCCATCAGCTGCTCCTGGGCCTCTCACACAAGACCAGAAAGCATAGCTGTCTTTTCCAGCTTGTCGTCTTCTCAGAAGAATGGCGAAGAGCCAAAGAAAAACAAGGTAAAGCTACTTGGGAATATTTTCCCCCTCTCATCTGTTCATTTCTGTTTCACTAGAAACAGATCTACTTTCAGATGTTTCTTTCGTATCTGGCTTACCACTTAGATAACCTTCTTAAGCACTACTAAGAATGAGGTAAATAGAGCACTTCAGATCCCCTGCTTTATATTGACAGACCTTTCTCAATACCATATATTTCCTCTGAGTCCCAAGAGAAGTGTTAAAGTTAAGATCCCCTGAATTAAGGAAGTGCCAGTTTGTAGTCTTTTATATTAATAAAGTTAATTAGGCTGAAAAAAGACTAACTTACAGCACATTAAGGAAAAAAAAATGCTGATGTATTTTCTCTGAAATTCCAAGCTAACCTTTCTTATTCTGTGTGAAAAGCTTCTTTTCATATGTGTTTCAGGGACTTTCAGTAACAGAATATTGCAAATGCTGGAAAGACGGTGATAAATTTGCAAGGACAAATCAAAAGCAATCTGTGCTGTTTTAACTAAAGCCAGCTCAATGATTAAGCTCTCTAAGGACAAGGAATATAAAGTCTTTTATTTTTTTTTTAAATGACTGCAATTCAGCTTCTGCCACTGTTGGTCACCTGAGGAAATACCAGAGGATGGAAGTTTTCCTATTCTGGAAATAATGGACAAATCTTGCTCACTTGAGCAAAAATTACTAGGGCACTGAATTTAGGCTTTTCAAAAATTTGGTTAAGGAAATAAAAGGTTTTGTTATTTCTGGTTGGTTGGTTTCAAAATTCTGTGGTTCTGTTCAATAAGAGCTATTGCAGCCAGAGCCCAGTATCCAAATGTTACAAGTGATAAGGTGCTAGATATGAGACCGAAATCTGCCCCAGGGCCTACTCTTATGAGAGATGGCTTTCTCCTTGCTTCCACAAGAATCACCTTAGCCATACAGATGTTCAGTCCAAGAGGACTAAAAGTGTTTATCACAGAATATTTTTTACTTAATATATTTCAACAGTAAAAAGATTAAACAATTAAGTTACCTTAATAAGGTGAGAAGTCACCTACCTCGCTGAAACCTCCTTTCAG
>NW_010194363.1:0-9543 GCF_000695765.1 Mesitornis unicolor | reverse complement strand
AACCTCTTCTCTCATTTCAGATCTACATAGTGCAACCAAAATCATACTTTTTTCCAAAATTTAAACTGAAAGAGTATGGAGTTGCCTATCTTAGTTTTCGATCTTTTTATCCCGTTCATTAAATTTGTCCATTATTGAAACACTGAGAAAGGAAAAGTGAAGGTTTACATAGAGGAAAATAGTTACAGTTACACAAAATAAAGGTAAAAAGTTTAACGGAGAAACACTGAGGCAGATTAACAGATCAATGAGTAGGGGACTTTCTGAGCAAATACAGGTTTGTGTTTAAATACCATCACAGAATCACAGCACCCCAGGGTGTCAGGAGTTGGAAGAGACTTGGAAAGCTCCCCCAGTGCAACCCCTGCCACAGCAGGATCACCAGAGCAGTCACACAGGAACACGGCCAGGGCTTTGGGGGTCTCCACACAAGGAGACTCCACAACCTCTCTGGGCAGCCTGGGCCATGCTCCAGAACCCTCACACTCACAAACTTTGGCCTCATCTTCAGCTGGAACCTCCTGTGCTCCAGCTTGGGACCATTGCCCCTTGTCCTGGCATTGCACATCCCAGAGCAGAGCCTGGCTCCTTCCTCCTGACACTGCCCTTTCCCAATGGATCCCCAGGAATGAGGGCACCCCTCAGGCTCCTCTGCTCCAAGCTCAAGAGCCCCAGCTCCCTCAGCCACTCCTCAGCAGGAGATGCTCCACTCCCTCCAGCATCTCATCTCTGTGGCCCTGCTGGACTCTTTCAAGCAGTTCCTGTCCTTCTGGAGCTGAGGGCCCAGCACTGGACACAAGATTGCAGCTGTGGTGTGAGCAGGGCAGAGCAGAGGGGCAGGAGAACCTCTCTGCCCTACAACCACCCCTTCTCATCCACCCCAGGATGGCCTTGGCCTTCTTGGCTCAAGGGCACATTGCTGCCTCATGGGCATTGCTGCCACCAACACCCCAGGTCCTTTTCTGCCTGGCAGCTCCAGCCACTCGTCCCCACGCCTGTAGCGCTGCATGAAATACCATCTTCTTATACTTAGTAGTCAGATTAATGGCATTTTTGTTAATACCCATTTCTTCTTAAAAATTCCCTTTACAATTAAGTACACCCATGAATTAGAGGCCAAAACCTGACTGAGTTTTCGATCATGTCATTTGAGCTGGTGTTGAACTTGCTTCTCAGAGGTTAAGCTGAACTGGAAGCAGCCCATTTGCTTGGTAAACACAAAGGCAAAATTTTGTAAAATATGGCTAATTATTGAAGAACACAAGACCTTCTGCCATGATACTCCCACCGCCCATTAGAGAGCTGTTATTTCTCCAATTACATTTACCCAAGTTGTGGGTGCCCTCTCCCTGGCAGTGCCCAAGGCCAGGTTGGCCGGGGCTTGGAGCAGCCTGGGCTGGTGGAGGTGTCCCTGCCCATGGGCGTTGGACTGGGGGGGCTGTGAAGTCCCTTCCCACCCAAATCATGCTGGGATTCGATGATTCTATGAAAATCCTATAGCCCCCAAAACCCCATCAGTCCTTAGCTGATACCAATCTGGTTTCCCCTGTCCTGTGTTTAACTCGGATCATGCATTGAATGGACCCACCATTTAATCCCAGTCCCACTTTACTCAGCCAAACACCTCAGCTGTGAGACACCCATGACTTCCCGCAGCTGCTGCTGTTGCTGTTGACCTGCGATGCTGTCAGGATGCAGTTTGCATCTCTCCGTGCTGCTCCTGCACCTGAACAGCCTGAAGCTGCAGTCACAGACCCTGAACGTGCACCCGTTAGCGCCAGGGTATGGGGCCTGCTGCTGGGGCAATAGCTGACAGAAGTCATCATCCATCACAGGACGGGTTGTCAGAGCTAAATCCATTCCCGTTACTGGTATCGCACGCTGTCACCACCTGCTCTGTTTTGTCCTCTGGAGGTTTTTGGAAAGCTGCAATCATCTGCCTTGTTGCTGCTGCTGTGTTGCTTCTATCCCTTTTCCATTTCGTTAACTTACAGCTGTGGATCTGTTGCTGGATAGCTCAGATTTCCACCTTGGTTCTTTCCCATAATTGCCTTTACAGACCTAAAAATACTCAGTCCTGTCCTCATATTTAAATACGTGAAGCTTAGCAGAATAAATCCAAGGCCTATCATATGTGAGTAGCAGTATCCTGCAACAAAAGCAGATTTTTTCCAAGCATTTCTACTTTCTGTCCCTGGAAGGTATTTTTTCTTTACCTTCCAATCCCTTCCTTCAGTTGTGCAACTTTCCAAAAAAAGCTATTCCTCCCAAAGGTTTCCCTGTCTTTCCAAATCCATCCCACTTCTGAGTTGTAACCTTCTCATGTCTTCATGTTTCAGAAGCCATGTAACTCAAATAACACTTGAAAATACCACATTAATTGAAAAAAACAAGGTATGTAACGATGATACATGTACCTAATGCATGTGGTTCCTTCACTGTGTCTTTTCCTGGTAGAGAAATCATGAAGAGATCTTTCACCCCTACTAATGAATGCTATTATTAAAGCAGTGTACAAGAAGAGCAGCTTACTCATGGGTTGGAAGATGTTTAGATCATGTTAGCAGCAGGAGTGAGTTGCAATGCCTCAGAGAAGCAGCTTTTACTTAAACTCAGCATTTTTATGTACAGTCCATAGAGACAGCAGTTCCAGTATCTCATTGATGGATTATTCCAATGTCTCATTGATAGACTGTTCCAATATTTCATTGATGGATTGTTCCAATATCTCATTAATAGATTATTCCAATGTCTGATTGATCTCATGGTAAAATAATTTCTTCAGGAGTTCAATGGCAATCTCTCCAGACGCAACTTGTGTCCATTGCCCCTCGTCTTTTCCATGTGCCCCCTTGGTGCCCTTTACGTACTGGTCCATGGTGATAAAGTCCCCCTTGAGCCTTCTCTTCCCAAGGCTGAACAGGCTCAATTTTCTCAGCCTTTCTCCATAGGGCAGCTCTTCCATTCCTCTGATCATCCTCGTGGCCCTTCTCTGGACCCTTTAACCTCTCTGCAGCTTTTTTGTATAGCAGTGACCAAAACTGGACACAGTGCTCAAGGTGTGGCCTGACCAGTGCCGAGTAGAGAGGGATGATGACTTTTTAATGCAGCCCAGCATCCTGTTGGTTTCCTTACACTGCAACCCTGATCCTCATGTTGAGCCCCTCATGCACCAAGACCCCCAGGTCCCTTTCCCCAGGGCTGCTCTCCAGCCAGGTGGATGCAGTCTGAGCTGCACTCTTGGATGTTGTGTTCCCAGCTGCAAGCCCTTACATTTGTCTGTGTTGAACTTCATAAGGTTCCTGTAGCCCACTTGTCCAGTCTGTCCAGGTCTTCCTGGAGGGTGGCTCTCCCTTCTGGAGTGTCACCTACCTCACTCAATTGGGTGTCATCAGCAAACTTCATCAGGGAGATCCTGATCTCCACATCCAGATCATTAATGAAGATATTAAATAGTGTTGGGCCTAATATTGATCCTTTGCTGGCAAGCAAATTTTAAATGTCTACATTCAAAGAGATTTAAAACATTACTAGCTTTAAAAACAAGGAGAAAATGTCTTCTATATGAGACACTGTAATGACAAAAAATAGAAATCTTTCGAGGTTTTAAGTCATCTGTACTGGTGAACCAGTGTATGACCATATGCAGTACCAGGTAGAGTGAGGGGACATGCAGTTTTATCCAGGTGGAATTTCCCTTGTGTAACTGCACTGAGAGGAAAAATGATATATAGTACTGAAGAGAGGTCACAGCTCAGCCTTTTAAGACCAGAAGGGGCCGTTATGGCCAATATGGCCAAAAGTCAACAGCATCTTGGCCTGTATTAAAAACAGTGTGACCAGCAGGGCCAGGGAGGTGATCATCCCCCTGTACTCGGCACTGGTGAGGCTGCACCTCGAGTGCTGTGTTCAGTTCTGGGCCCCTCACTAGAAGAAGGATGTGGAGATTGTGGAGCGTGTTCAGAGAAGAGCCACAAGGATGGGGAGGGCTCTGGAGAACAAGCCTGATGAGGAGCGGCTGAGGGAACTGGGCTTGTTTAGCCTGGAGAAGAGAAGGCTGAGGGGAGACCTCATCACCACCTCCAACTGCCTCAAGGGAGCTTGTAGAGAGGTGGGTGCTGGTCTCTTCTCCCAGGTGATGGGGGATAGAACAAGGGGAAACAGCACCAAGCTGTGACAAGGGAGGTTCAGGTTAGAGATAAGGAGGAAGTTCTTTCCTGAGAGGGTCGTCAGAAGCTGGAACAGGCTGCCCAGGGAGGTGGTGGAGTCCCCATCCCTGGATGTGTTTAAAGAGTGGGTAGATGAGGTACTTAAGGATATGGTTTAGGGGGTAGACAGGAGCGGGTGGACGTGATGATCTCAGAGGGCTTTTCCAACCAAGCGATTCTGTGATTCTGTGATTCTGTGTTATGATCATGAATTCTGACCTTCTGTATGGCAAAGCCCAGAAATTCTTCACTCGGTGGCTCATACATCAAGAGTATAGTGTCTGTCTGGATTATTGAGTATCCCTTAGACATAAAAAGTTGGTATAAAAATAATCTGAGCAAGTTAGTCCTAAAATTAATCAGTCTGTAGTAAGCTAAAGATGCTTTCATTTAAGTCTTACATATTGGAGTATTGATTAAATAAATAAACTGTCCATATTGACTCTTATTACACATGCACATCACACACACTCTGTTTTACTTCAGCATCTTGCATATTTTGTTTTTTTAAAATCTGTTACATATGGTTTGTAAAAAGCACTAGGGACACTTCAGAATTTTAAAAAATATGTAAAATTAAATCTGATTTTCACAGAATCACACAGAATCACAGAATCGCTTGGTTGGAAAAGTCCTCTGAGATCATCACGTCCAACCGCTCCTGTCTACCCCCTAAACCATATCCTTAAGTACCTCGTCTACCCGCTCTTTAAACACATCCAGGGATGGTGACTCCACCACCTCCCTGGGCAGCCTGTGCCAGCTTCTGACGACCCTCTCAGTAAAGAACTTCCTCCTTATCTCTAACCTGAGCCTCCCTTGGCACAGCTTGGTGCCGTTTCCCCTTGTTATTATTTTAATAATATCCAATTCATTATTTGTTCATGATTTTATTAATATCCAATTCACAATTTGTTTGCTTTTTAATGAAGAACAAGCATGGATGTAAATCTATGTAAAAATGATATTAACAGATTGCTAGAAAGCTTGCGGAAAAGTTTTGTGTGATACAGAAATGGTAACACGAATTTAGGAGAGTTTAGCAAGATCTTATTGCTTGTAAATGGAAACCAACGAGGCAGATATACCCCAGCACAAGGACAACAGGCAGATCAGATGTATATCATGGGTAAATAGAATCCTTATCTTTCAGAATATATGGAAACAATCTCTAAAATAATCGCTAATTAATCTTGGTTCAATGCCATCACAGAAAGTATTCAGCAGTGCAACAGGAAACTTAACACTTGAACTTAGACTTACTTAAACTGAGAAATTCAAGTTTCAGGAGGTTGGTACCAGTATAAACTGTAATTAAGCCTAACTGAATTATGGAGCAGTGTGCTTCAAGGCAGTTATTTATACCCTGCCTATGTTGACAAAAGGCTCTCTGTTAATAGACTTGACAGGAGACAGCGACTTGTCCTCAACAGATTAAATTCGTGATTGCGTGACAACGCAGGCTCATTGTGACCTTTGCTTTTGTACAAATACCAAACTTCTCTTGCTTTCCTAAGTCACAAGACCTGTTTTAATCCATCTGTGTCAGCATAGGAAAAGAGCTCCCACTGTTTTTACAAAGTGCTTGTTTTCACTCCACTTATAATTGTTCAGAAAATTTCGTTTCATCCCAGCCAGCAGATGTAAGCATGGGTATGTGTGATATGAACAACAAGAAGAACAACAGCAATAATATTAAATGATGGTTCAAATGCTCAGAACTTCTTTTCAATCAACCTTATTCTATAGTAAGTTAAATCATCTAGTTGCCATACAGTCCCTACTTGACTGCATGGCCAGTAGGTTACATTAATAAAGATCATAGATAATAAACCAAGCTCTAGATAATTCTTCACTTAATGAGCTGGTTTTAGTCTTTCTAAGTGTTTCTGACATGCTTATTAGACTAGTTAATTCTCTTTACGTTTCATTTAAAAAGCTTGTCAGAGATGGTTCATCTTTTTGTACCTTAGAGGTTCCATACAAATAAAATCTTGACGCAACGGCCCGATTTTCTGAGCAGCACCATCAGGACCGCTCTGTCAGATGTCGGTTACCTTGCTGACATTTACAAGTGTATCCGTTGATGTGATCTTCACAGGTTGAGCCATGTAGACAAGGTGATGAATTACACTCATTAACTTCCATTTCACAGAACTGTCCGGAAAATCCTGCAAGACATCTGAAGCAAACAACATTCCCAAGTGTGAGACTAAGCATGACCGTCACATCAAATATACTTCGTATGGAAAAAAATAACGTCAAGTATGTGCATTTACAAAACACAACGTCACATATTTCTTTTTGCTTTAAGGGGTATTTTACAGGAACTCGTCCACGTTTCACATTGCAATCCATGGTGATCTTTTATGGGATTTATGATGGCAAAACCCACCTGCAAAATTCACATCTGGATCACAACCAAACCTAACAGTCTCAATTACAGTTTGCTGGCTCTAGCAAGGTGACTACAAACCTTTCTTAATGTACTCTTGGGAGAGAGTTTGTCAGTGAAAACAGTTAATTTATTTAAGTACCTGCAGCCTATGTTTGGAAAAAACTTGTTGAGAAGTGCTGCACCGTGAAATGTAACTACAGAATAAAAGCTACCCCTCGGGGACGATGCTTTCATTGTCACTCTGGTTATTAAATATTAGTCATCTTGAAAAAAAACCTCTTCTTGGTTGTAAATCCTATGTGACCATTAATACCAAAATAGTTCTGTATGATTTCAACATGTAACTATACAACCGACCCAAAGAAACTCATAAGACCTCTACTGAAGGTCAGAAATCTTACTAATCTCATTACTGAGACACATCCTTGTGTACATACGCACAGCTTTACAGATATACCCAAATACGTTCTGCAAACTTGCTGAGGGAGCTCTCGATCCCCTCATCCAGATCAGTGATCAAGATGTTAAACAGGACTGGCCCCAAAACCGAGCCCTGGGGAACACCCCTTGTGACTGGTCACAGCTGGATTTGGCTCCATTCACCACAGCTCTCTGTGCTCCCATCCAGCCAGTTTTTGACCCAGCAAAGCGTGTGCCCGTCCAAGCCATGCCCAGCAGCTTCTCCAGGAGGATGCTGTGGGAGACGGTGTCCAAGGCCTCACTAAAGTCCAGGTAGACAACGTCCACAGCCTTCCCCTCGTCCACCAAGCAGGTCACCTCGTCATAAAAGGAGATGAGATTGGTCAGGCAGGACCTGCCCTTCCTGAACCCATGCTGACTGGGCCTGATCTCTTGGTTGTCCTGCATGTGCCGTGTGATGCACTCAGGATGATCTGCTCCCTGGCACCGAGGTCAGACTGACAGCTTTGGACTACCCCAGGTCTTCCTCCCGACCCTTCTTGTAGATGGGTGTCACGTTTGCAAGCCTCCAGTCGACTGGGACCTCCCCAGTCAGCCAGGACTGCTGGTAAATGATGGAAAGTGGCTTGGCGAGCTCTTCTGCCAGCTCCCTCAGGACCCTGGGGTGGATCCCATCTGGTCCCATAGACTTGTGTATGTCTAAGTGGTGTAGCAGGTCACTAACCACCTCTCTTCATGGATTATGGGGGCCTCACTGTGCTTTCCAGATCCCACATGGATTATGGGGGCTTCCCTGTGCTTTCCAGATCCCGAAGCAAAGGGGAAGGAGGATGGACCCCAGGACAGGCATATGTAACACCTCCTTCATCATCATTACACTCTGTGTTGGTAATTATGTTCTGCTTTATTTCTACTAAAATGTATTTGTTTCAATTTATATGAAATACACAGTGCTCACTGAAATAAGGGTTATATATTTTTAAAAAAATACAAATTGAGGGGAGTGACTTCTCCCAGATACGGGAAGGAGAACCAGAAGGATGAACACCTATGAGTTAATGGAAAGAATATTCTACTGGAAAAAAATGCAACTAAACACAGGGAATACTGGGACAGTTCAAAATCCATTGAACTTTATATTTTAGCTTGCTTATAGGCATTTCACTTCTTTAAAAAAAGTGGTTACAACATAAACTGCAAGAAATACACATTTATTATGTAAAGATTCTGAACAGAATAACTACAGCTATGTGTATCTAAGGTAAATGGGCTCGATTTTCAAGCCTGTAAGATTCAAACATTGAAGAAAAGCATGAAGGTCTTGTTAAGAAATCTGCTGTTGGCAGCTTCAGGTGGGCACATGTCTACATGTGATGTGCACACTTGCGAAATCAAATCCCACTTACATCAGTTTGCATGAGGTACCCTTTTTCCTAAGTCACACAGGCATTCAGCATAAAGAATATTTAAGAACGTTGCAAGTATTTAGCATAATTATGCGTTTTAGTTTTCATTAGTGCTGCAGTGCCACAGTGTTGAGTTTGCTTGTGTTCAGGTAGCATATAGATATAGATAGATGATAGAGATAGAGATAGAGATAGAGATAGAGATAGAGATAGAGATAGAGATAGAGATAGAGATAGAGATAGAGATAGAGATAGAGATAGAGATAGAGATAGAGATAGAGATAGAGATAGAGATAGAGATAGAGATAGAGATAGAGATAGAGATAGAGATAGAGATAGAGATAGAGATAGAGATAGAGATAGAGATAGAGATAGAGATAGAGATAGAGATAGAGATAGAGATAGAGATAGAGATAGAGATAGAGATAGAGATAGAGATAGAGATAGAGATAGAGATAGAGATAGAGATAGAGATAGAGATAGAGATAGAGATAGAGATAGAGATAGAGATAGAGATAGAGATAGAGATAGAGATAGAGATAGAGATAGAGATAGAGATAGAGATAGAGATAGAGATAGAGATAGAGATAGAGATAGAGATAGAGATAGAGATAGAGATGATAGAGATAGAGATAGAGATAGAGATAGAGATAGACATAGAGATAGACATAGAGATAGATGTAGATGTAGATGTAGATGTAGATAGAGAGAGATATAGAGATAGAGATAGTTATATATAGAGAGATTAGAGACAGATAGAGATAGAGATAGATATATAGATATAGATATATAGATATTTATGTAGATGGAGAGATATAGATATAGATGACATAGATATATAGAAATGATGCTTCATGACTGCAGAAGCAGGCACCCTATAAACTAAACGACTCAGTAATCACAAAACACCTAGCAGTAATCCTGTTACTGGTACATGTTTGCAAGTCAGAAAACACCACCTTCATGTCAGCAGCTTTCTCAGATTTCCAAAAATTGCAGTAAATTCTGTACTTTATTAAAAATGTTAAAGAAGTTAACACTTCTTAAGATATGAAAAGCACTTCAATAATTTCTCTCTCACTTTCCTTCATTCTTACTAGTTCTTTAAATA
>NW_010194362.1:0-6278 GCF_000695765.1 Mesitornis unicolor | reverse complement strand
ACTCTGCAGTAGAGTCTCTTTTCATCACAGATACAATAGAAAACCAATAAAACAACCATAAGTAACACATTTTAACCAATAAATATTAAAATTGCCAAGAAAGAGCCAAATAACAAGGAAAAAAAATTGCTAAGAAGAAAAAAAATGTCAAGAAACTCCAATAAAGTGATACTGCCTCAAAAGCTCAGAAGTTCCAATACACACCAGAAATACCAAACAAGATGAGAAAGTACCAAAGAAGGCAAAGATGACTGAAAGACCAAATAAGCCAAGAAACTCCCAAAATGCCAAAATTTGGCCACAATCTTAAAAAAAAGTCCAAAAAGAGAAAAAAGTCAGTCTGGCCATTTCTTAGCATTTCAAGGTTTTTTTTGCTATTTTGTTCTTCACTAAGTTCTTTCCTGTCACTTGTGGACTTTTTGACCGGAATAGGCAATTTTCAGCTTTTGTTGCAATTGTGGCCTTTTTTGGACTTATTTGGATTTTCTTTTCATTTGTGGTCATTTCTGCCTTATTTCTTGTTGTTTACCTCCTTCTCGGCATTTTTGGTATTTCTGGCGTGTATCAGCGCTTTTGAGATTTTTTTGGAGTATTTTCAGCCTTTTTGGCCTTTTCTTTGGAATTTTAGAGATGTCTTGACATTTTTTGTCTCTTGTCATCATTTTTGCTTGCTTCAGTGAATTCTAGATATTTCTGGCTTGTATTTTCACTTTTGAGCTTTTGGGGCATTTTTATGCCATCTTGTCATAAGAAGCTAAAGTGCCAATAGAAGCTAAAAAGTGCCAATATATGTCAGAAATACCAAAACATGCCAAGAAAGCACCAAAGTAGGTGAAACTGACAAAAAAGACCAAAAATGACAATGAAATAGAAAGACAAGGCAAATAATTACAAAAAAAGCTTTTTTAAAAGTTTTTGGTCATTTTTTTGCCTCATTATGGCAGTCTGGCCATTTCTGTTTGTTTTTTCATGTTTTGTCTCTTTCCCGGCATTTATGGAGTTTCTGGCTTGTGTGGGCTACTTTCAACTATAAGGTCTCTTTAGAATAACCCACAAACCATCATAACTGAAAGATACCACCTAACAACCCCTAGATGCTCCATAAAAACCCATATTATCCCACAGATACCCCATAACAACCTGTAACAACACTTAGATAACCCATAATACCAAGAAAAACCAGAAAATATACAGATACCACATTGTAAACTGTAGATAACCAATAACCCATAGATTCCTTATACTAACCCCTAGATAACCCATTAATAACCCATAGATGACCCATCGCTGTAACAGAAATGATCAAGATCTTCTCTAACACCAAAGATGCTAGGACTGAAAGCTGTTGCTGGGTTTCACCTTCCCTGGGAAGCACTTCTGTAACCCCAGCAAGCCTTGGGCTCTGCGCTTTTGTGCTTTTCTAGAAAGCCACTGTTTACTCCCAGGCTTTTTTGGTAGCTGCCCAGAGCATGGCTCTGAAATGGCAAATGTTCAACTTTGACTGGCACAAGAAAGAGGTTAGGAATTTAAGCTGTTCCTAGGTTTCAGCTTCCCTGGGAAGCGCTTCCATAGCCCCACAGAGCCTTGGGCTCTGCCCTTCTGTGCTTCTCTAGAAAGCAAACTTTCACTCCACATTTTCTGTGCTGCTGGCTGGAGCCCAGCTTGAAATGGTAAAAGGCTGACTCCTGCACCAACATCCAAGGAGCTTGGATTGAAAGCCATTGTGAGGAGTGACCTTCCCTGGGAAGAGATTCTGTAGCCCCACAAAGCCTGGGTTTCTGTATTTCTTTGCATCGCTGGAAAGGCAATGTTTGCCCGCAGGCTTTTTCGGTAGCTTCCCGGAGCTTTGCTCTGAAAGAGCAAACGTTCCACTCCGACTCGCACCAGGATGGGATTATGACTGAAAACTGTTGCTGGGTTTCAACAAAAAAGATAAAAAAGGTATCTGGGCATTTCTTAGCATTTCTGTTTGGTTTTTTATATTTTGTTCTTAGCTAGCACTTTCCTGGCATTTACTGAGTTTCTGGCTTGTATAGACCACTTTCAGCTATAAGGTCTCTTTAGAATAACCCACAAATAACCTATAATATAACCATCAAGTCTGAAAGATATCACCTAACAACCCCTAAATGCTCCATAAAAACCCCTATTATCCCACAGATACCCCATAACAACCTGTAACAACACTTAGATAAACCATAATACCAAGAAATACAAGAAAGTGGCTAGGACTGAAAGCTCTTACTGGGTTTCACCTTTCCTGGGATGTTCTTCTATATCCCCACAGAGCCTTGGGCTTTGTGCTTTTGTGCTTCTGTAGGAAGCCAATGTTGGCTCTGCATTTTCTTTGCTGCGGGCCTCAGCCCAGCTCTGAAATCGTAAAAGGCTGGCTCCTGCACCAACATCAAGGGGCCTAGGATTGAAAGCTACTGTGGGGCCTGACTTTCCCTGGGAAGTGCTTCTCTAATCCCAAAAAGCCTGTGGTTCTGGGCTTCTTTGCTTCCCTGGGAAGCCAACGTTTGCCTGCGGGCTTTTTCAGTAGCTGCCTGCAGCCTGGCTCTGGAATGGCAAGCGTTTGACATTGACTTGCACAAGAAACAGTTTAGGACTGACAGCTGTTGCTGGGTTTCATCTTCCCTTGGAAGTGCTTCCATACCCAGCAAATCCTTGGGCTCTGCCTTTCTGTGCTTCACTAGTCAGTCAATGTTTACCCCCATGTTTCCTTTCTGCTGGTCGGAGCCGTCTGTCAAATGGAAACCATCAAGGTATTCTTCCACACCGAATATGCAAGACCTGAAGGCTGTTGCTGGGCCTAATCTTTTCTAGAAAGCACTTTTGTAGACCCACAAAGGCTTGTGCTGTACACTTCTGTGCTTGCCAGGGCAGGAGACTTCTTCACACCTGTTTTTTCACTTGCTGTCAGGAGACTGTCTCTGCCACAGCAAATGACTCGATCTTACTGTAACAAAAAAGGGACTACAACTGAAAGCTGTTGTTGACCTCACCTTCCCTGGGAAGTTCTTCCATAGCCCCACAAAGCCTTGGGCTATGCGCTTCTTTGCTTCTGTAGGAGGTCAACGTTGGCTCCACATTTTAATTGCTGCTTGTCGCAGCCTAGCTCCAAAGCAGTAAAAGCTGGCTTCTGCACCAACATAAAATAGGGTAGGATTAAATGATGTTGTGGGGCCTGACTATCCACTGGAAGCACTTCTGTAACCTCACAAAGCCTGAGGTTCTGGACTTCTTTTCTTCCCTGGGAAGCCAATGTTTTCCTCCAGGCTTTTTCAGTAGCTGCCCAGAGCCTGGCTCTGAAATGGCAAGCGTTCAACATTGACTCGCACAAGAAGCAGTTTAGGACTGAGAGCTGTTGCTGGGTTTCACCTTCTCTTAGAAGTGCTTCTGTACCCAGCAAATCCCTGGGCTCTGCCTTTCCGTGCTTCGCCAGTCAGTGATTGTTCACCCCGATGTTTCTCGGCTGCTGGTTGGAGTTGTCTGTCAAACGGAAACCATCAAGGTATTCTCCCACACCATAGATGCTAGGACTGAAGGCTGTTGCTGGGCCTAATCTTTTCTAGAAAGCACTTTTGTAGACCCACAAAGGCTTGGGCTGTACACTTCTGTGCTTGCCAGAGCAGCAGACTTCTTCACTTCTGTTTTTCAAGTTGCTGTCCAGAGCTCATCTATGAAAAAGAAAATGACTGTGTCCTGCTGTAACAGCAAAGGGGCTAGGACTGAAAGCTGTTGTTGGCCTGATCTTCACTAGGAAGTAGTTCCATAGCCCCACAAAGCCTTGGACTCTGCACTTCTTTGTTTCTCTAAGAGGCCAACCTTTGCTCCGCATTTTCTTTGCTGTTGGCTGCAGCCCAGCTCCAAAATGGTAAAAAGGCTGGCTCTGGCATCAGCATCGAAGGGAGTAAGATCAAAAGCTGTCATATAGCCTAAACTTCTCTGGGAAGTGCTTCTGTAGCTCCAGAAAGCTTAGGGTTGTGGGCTTCTTTGCTTACTTGGGAAGCAAACATTTCCCTTCAGGCTTTCTTTATGGAAGCTGCCTGGAGCCTTTTTCCGAAATGGCAAGTGTTCTACATTTTCTCGCACAAGAAACAGTTTAGGACTGACAGCTGTTGCTGGGATTCATCTTCCCTGGGAAGTGCTTCCGTAGCCCCAAGAAGCATTGGGCTCTGCACTACTTTGCTTTTCTAAGAAGCCAACGTTGTCTCCGCGTTTTCTTTGCTGCTGGCTGGAACCGAGCTCCTACATATTAAAAGGCAGGCCCCTTCACCAACATGACAGGAATGAGATTGAAAGCTGCTGTGATGTCTCCCCTTCCCTTGGAAGCTCTTGTCTTTCAATTTTAGGCTTTCTTTGCACTTTCTCAGCTTTTTGGCTATTACAGCATTGTTTTTTCTCATGTCTTAGTACTTTAATGCTTTTTGGCATTTCTGCTGATTTTCTACTTTTTTGCTTTAATTCTCTCTTTCTCAGGTTTTTGACCTTTGTGTTGGATATTATTTTCTGCTTTTTCAATATACATATGGGCATATTTAATAGTTTCCTGGCTTTTCTGCTCTTTTTCGTTGTTTTCGTCTTATTAAGCACTTTTCAGCTTTTTGCCTTTTCCGGTTAATATTCATGCCTTTGCATAATATTTTAGCAATTTAAGAGTTTCCAGGCATAACTGCTGATATTTGTGTTTTTCGCCGTATTAGGCACTTTTCCGGCTTTTTTGACTTTTCTGGGTGATATTGGTGCTTTTCCATCATGTTTTGTCATTTTAACCTAGTCCTAGAAGCACAGAAGTGCAGAGCCCAAGTCTTTGTGTGGCTATAGAAGCACTTCCAAGGGAAGGTGAAACTCAGTAAAAGATTTCATTACTAGCCCCTTTCTTCTGGAAATTTGAGTCTATCGTTTGCCATTTCTGAGCCAGGCTGCAGGCGGCTACCAGAAAAGCCTGGAGGCAAATGTTGGCTTCCCAGACAAGCAAAGAAGCCCAGAACCACAGACGTTCTGGGGCTACAGAAGTGCTTCCAAGGGCAGGTCAGGCCCCACAACTTCATTCATTCCTAGTCCCTTTGATGTTGGTCAGGAGCCAGCCATTTGCCTTTTCGGAGCTAGGCTGTGGCCACCAGCAAAGAAAATGCGGTGCCAACGTTGGCTTCCTAGTGAAGCACAGAAGCGCAGAGCCCAATGCTTTGTGGGGCTACCGAAGTGCTTCCAACAGAAGATCAGGCCCCACAACAGCTTTCAATATTAGTCCCTTTGATATTGGTGCAGGAGCCAGTCATTTACCATTTCAATGATTGGCTGAGGCCAACAGTAAAGAAAATGCAGAACAAATGTTGACTTCATAGAAAAGCAAAGAAGCGCAGAAGCCCAAGGCTTTGTGGGGCTATGGAAGTCTTTCCAAGGGAAGGTGAAACACAGCAACAGCTTTCAGTCCTAGGCTTTTTCTTGTGGAAGTTGGAGTCTAATGTTTGCCATTTCAGAGCCATGCTGCAGGCAGCTAAGATAAAAGCCTGGAGGCAAATGTTGGCTTCCCAGGGAAGCAAAGAACCCCACAACCCTAAGCTTTCTGGAGCTAAAGAAGTGCTTTCAAGGGAAGGACAGGCCCCACAACACATTTCAATCCTACCACCTTTCATGTTTGTGCTTGAGCCAGCCTTTTACCATTTTTGAGCTGGGCTGCGGCCAAAAGCAAAAAAAATGCAGAACAAATTTTGGCTTCCTAGAAAAGCACAGAAGAGCAGAGCCCAAGGTTTTATGGGGCTATGGAAGCACTTACAGAAGATGGTGAAAATCAGTTACAGCTTTCAGTCCTAGCCCCTTTGCTGTTACAGCAGGACACAGTCATTTTCTTTTTCATAGACGGGCTCCAGACGGAAATTAAAAAAAAGTGGGGTGAAAACGTTTGTTGCCAAGCCAAGCACAGAAGCGTAGGTTTTGTGGGTCTGTGGATGCGCTTCCCAGAAAAGATTAGGCCCAGCAACAGCCTTCAGTCCTAGCATCTTTAGTGTGGGACAATACCTTGATGCTTTCCATTTGACAGACGGCTCCGACCAGCAGCCAAGAAACATGGGAGTAAACATCCACTGACTAGCAAAGCACAGAAATGCAGAGCACAAGGATTTGTTGTGTACAGAAGCACTTCCAAATGAAGGTGAATCCTAGCAATAGCTTTCAGTCCTAACCTGTTTCTTGTGCGAGTCAATGTTGAACACTTGCCATTTTGTTACACTTGAATTAAATAAAACAAATATTTTAAGAATAGTGTATGTGGATAA
>NW_010194361.1:22483-39199 GCF_000695765.1 Mesitornis unicolor | reverse complement strand
TGATCATGATGAACATTGTATTAAAGAAAGTTGTACAATGAAGGCAGCAGGTGACTGTTATTACTTTGTAAAGGATGCAGGAGGCAGCAACCTGTAGGCCTATAACTGTCTAATTGTTACAAGGTAATTTAATATTATGATGCAGTCATATAGTGTTTGTCATTAAACGAAATGGAAGTAATTTTTCCACAGTAATGTCAGATCATGAACCATAAACTGCATAAAAGGAATTTCACCTGTGAAAAATGGCTCTGAGTACATGAAATACCACAAGTGGCCAAATGCCAGATCAGTTGGGACACTGAAGTATTTGGATTATATATGGAGTGAGAGTGGAAGATCCAATGCCACTGAAATCTCAAAGTAGACCCCTGAAATGCTCTAGAAGGAAATACCAAAAAGCTAGATGGAAAGCAGCACCTTTCACAAGTGATATTAACCGCGATAGCCCAGCTGCCCAGGCTTGTCCGACCAACTGGGGCAGAGGATTTTGTCACTAAGCTCTTTGATAGCTTTTGTATGGAGCAGAGAGCTCTTTCTTGAAGGATTTGCTTCTTCCCCAGGATTTACCCCTAAGTCATTAACTTGAATTAAGAATTATGCTATTCATAAGACTGACAAAGGAGACACTTCTCGTATGATTGTTGAAATGACTTAAATTCTCTGTGTTATGGTCACTATATGGGCTTTTCAGTCTGAGGAAGTGACTGTAGATTATCTGCTTCCAGTTATCCCTGTTCTGCCAGCTTATTCAGGGCAGGTGTAAACTTTGTCTTTTTTTATTCCTTCCCTTCAATCTCCACTTTTTTTTTTTTTCAGGAGGGATCTGCTGTACTTACTCTAATGGGTGTAATTCCATTTATATCTTCTGGTTAATAAGCTTCCCTTACTAGAGTAACTTTTATTATCATCAGTTCTTGAAATAACTTTTTAACTAAACTTAGGCAAAGTCTGAGTTGAAGGGAGCATCAACCCCTTTCTCCACCTGATTGTCCAATACTTACTTCTCAATATTTACTGAATGTGAATGGAAGAAAACTTTTCTTTCGGAACAAACATTATTTGATCACAATTCTTCAGACCTGTGCTTTCCATTGTGTCTATGGTAATTCTGAACTAAGAAATTTTAACCTAAGATTCCCAGATGGTTCAGCCATGTGCTTTACTATGATATGCCTTCATCTACAACTTTTCAGATGCTTGGCTTTCAATACCTGGGTTGAAAAATAATCTGACAAGACCTGTGTTATTATAAAACTGAACTCATTTATATTAGTTTATCCATTTTCTTTTTACTGTGCAACACAGTAATTGAGTAAATTGGAGTGCTGCAAATTTTGCAGGGTACACCATTTGATCATGTAAAAAATTCCAATAATACTAGGTGGTTTTACTATTCTTAGCAGAAGTAATTTTTGAGTGATTTTTTTTTTTCCTAATTCTCTTAAACATATGAAGTTAATATAATTAGTGTTTACTCTGCCCAATTTGACTTTTTATTTGGCTCTGTCATTTGACAAAGGTGACTGTCTCAGTTTTACCTTGAACAGATATACCTAAGATGTCTAGTTTTCTTTGGTGGTTCTAGGGCAGAAGGGCAGATAACTGTCAAAGACTGATAACTTTTTATTGTGCTTTAGCTTAAACTCCTGGGTGCCTTAAACAAAGCTGTAACTCTCCTTCCTTATGATCAAATGAAAGAATCTGCATCATTGTCCCCATTTTCCAGGTGGCATATTTGAGGAAAAAAGTTGAGGTAGTTTTGCCATGATGATTTATTCAGGCCTCTAGTCCTGAACTTACACAAATACAACAAAAGATTTTCTAATAAAAAATCAAAAGTGATGACTGATCTAATCAAAAGTGCTTTGACAACCACACAAGTCTCTCAAGCACATAGTACTGTTCTTCAGGTTTTGTTTTCAGGAAGATAAAAAGTATTCATTTCTCAAATTGAAAATCTGAAATAATCAGAATTAAGCCAGATCTCTACCCTGTGTCTCTTGAGACCTGCATTATCAAATTTAAAGCCTCACTAAAAAAACAAGGCAGGAGAAATAGATTTCAAAGGTGAGAGTTCCTATGTGTTTTTAATAATCTGCATGATGAAAATGGAAAAGTACATTGTTATTTAACTGGATTCTACAAAAAAAAGAGTTTAAAGCCATTCAGATAATGAATCAGTGAGATTTTCTTTTATTTGCTCTTAGAAACACAGGACTAAGAAGCTTGTATTCATACTTTTTTGTATAAGTGCACTGGATGCTTTTCTGTACAACTTAATTCATTTCTATCTGTTAACAGTATCAGTTTTGGGACGCCTTGCTTTAGGTGTGGGTTTGAGATTTTTTTCGACAGTGTAGGCAATATCTGTGTAGGGACATTTACCTACAGCATTACTTTGGAAGTAAACTTTTAGTTTGATTTGACCTTAGAAAATTAAGATGTCATTGCATACAGAGAGAAGAATTTTAAATAGCGGTGACTAAAGGTTTCAGCAGCAAAATTCAAGGTGGCCTCAGGACAAAACTGAATAATGAATAATTCATCATTAAAATAATCGTAAAATTTGCCATGTATGAAAAAGCAGATTAGTCTGAAAAATAAATGGATGTTCTTGGGATAGGGAAGAATGCTTGATTGATAAATGAGACCTCTTGCCTTTACAATAATATAATTATTAATTACGAGACAAGACTTATTTAAGTGAACTACTGAAATAGGACAAGAGGAAAGCCCATCGAAGAGGACTGGTTCAACAAAGATCCCATAAATGTGTTGTTGTGATCCAATTAAATATACAGCAGGGCAAATAGCCCCTGTGTTGATAATTCAACTGGTAACAAAAGCACAGATGACCAGTCATGGAAAGCTGAACTTTACATTTCTGAAAGAGCTGGTCAGTGCAAGCACCAGATAGAGCACAGAAAGTGCAAAGAGGGCTAATATCCTGGACTCTTCACTTAGAATCAGTTTCCTCTGAGGACCCCAAATTCTAATTGCACTTGCCAGTGACACACAGGGTGCCCATGACATGTCCTCTCCTTATAATCCCTTTTAAAATATTTTTTATGCTACATTGCCTCAGTTCCAGTTGCATGGGAAGAGTCAGACTGGATTGAAGTTGTTAAAATGAGCAGGGACGGATTAAAATATGGCATGGATTTATCATCAAATGCAGCATAGATCCTGCATTTGAGTACTAGGAGCAGCACTTATCTTCTCCCAGAGAAGCATGCAACAACCCCTACCTTCCCTTACAGATGTGGGTCACTTCCTTGCGCTCTTGCTGATGCTGGGGGCTGCTTGCTGTCAGGACATCGTCAGATGCTGCAGCTCTGACTATGTTTGCATTATATTTCCAAGTTTGTTCTTACAGCCTTGAAGGCTCACAGCTTTAAAAACTTGAGAGTATGGAATCCCATATTAGAAAAATTAATACTAATATTTAATCTGCTCACGTCTGATCTCAGTGCTCCTAAACACAAGATTATATGTCTTGCTTGTACTTATTGTCGGGTTCAAAATATTTAACTATTTTAATGCACACAGTGAAAGAACTTTGAGAGGAATTGCTGAGGGCAATTACAACTTGGCCCCAAGGGTTGTTGCATCCTGGTGGGTCATGGGTCTTATCTGGGAGCTCACTGGGGTAACTGAGACACAGGACAGCATTCACTTTGGATCTCACTTCTTCAGCTTTAGTGCACTTGGCCAGTGTCTGCTGGGTAGGAGGGCAATATCCACTACTGTGGGGTTATTCTGCTGAAAGATAAAGAGCTGACCTTGATGCCTAGCTTCAGAAGAGAGTGAACACTGGCCAGGGGAGGCCTGTGTTCCTAAAAGAGAGGAAGAAGGCTAAGGCTTTTATATTAAAAGTAACTTATTTTAATTCTTCAAAGTGAATATTGACAATGATGAGCTTGGTATGTTGCCTTGTGTGAATGTTATTCTTAAATGTCACTAAATAGTAACATTATCTGTGGATGAGGCCTGGGTATCTAATTGTGGCAAAGAGATGTGGGGGCCAGGTCCAGTCCTCCAGCTTGGAAGACCCTATGTTCAGCTGACTGTTGTCCACTAGCAAATTTTTTTCTAATTATTTTCAAGTGTATTTTATAAAAATAACAGTAATAAATGTCTAAATTTTAATAAAAAACTAAAAACTTTTGTTTTAATTGTACTATATTCAAAGCTATGAGATGTCATTAAATAATGGTTCTTTTGCACAACTCTTTAAACTAACCTGGATTTACATTTCAGTACCAAAGATCACTGTTGTCATCAGCTAATGTGCTTTGGACTTTCAGTAAGTGTGAAGAATTTAATTTCTGCAAGTAGGTAACACTGGGAAACTAAACTAGATACCATAATCCCTCAGTTGTTCCTCTCCTCCCAGATACTCACACAAACCTCTGTGTTTTTCTATGCCAAGTGGAGAAACTCAATTGTTAAATCAACCAACTTCAGAAAGAAAGCTAGGAACATAATTTGAAACAATTTTAATGAAATTTATAAGGCCTTACAATGGACAAACATACTTTTTTCTCCCTTTCCAAATAAGCAATTTGGTAACATCTTTGAATTATGCTAACTATAAAATTCACGGCAAAATAACTGTGGTGAATTATCTAGCTATTACAGATGAGAGTAGATATGCCACTGGTAAAATTCTCCTGCTTTTGTGGATGTAGTTGTTATGTACTGACTAACAGTGAATCCACACTCACAATCAGTGCAGTCTGTACCAACCACAAATATTGAACATGCTGAAAACTGCATGAGTGATTTTGACACATTTCCTTCCTACCTAAAGAGAAACTCAAGTTTTCCTTGACATCATATTTCTCATTTAAGGTAGAAATGTATACCATCTCTTTCAGACACATCAGTGCAAATTTTAGTGAAGAATCCTTCTTGTTATTCACCAACTCAACTTAGTACTGCTACTGGAATTCATGGGAAACATAAAAGGCAGTCTGTGGCTTCATTGCCAACATCTGAATCCTATGATAGCGTGCTTAAGGTCCAGGGATGTACTGACTAACAGTGAATCCACACTCACAATCAGTGCAGTCTGTACCAACCACAAATATTGAACATGCTGAAAACTGCATGAGTGATTTTGACACATTTCCTTCCTACCTAAAGAGAAACTCAAGTTTTCCTTGACATCATATTTCTCATTTAAGGTAGAAATGTATACCATCTCTTTCAGACACATCAGTGCAAATTTTAGTGAAGAATCGTTATTCACCAACTCAACTTAGCACTGCTACTGGAATTCATGGGAAATATAAAAGGCAGTCTATGGCTTCATTGCCAAAGTCTGAATCCTATGATAGCGTGCTTAATGTCCAGGGACCAGACTACAAACAGCATTGAATAATGATTGCTTTTAATGTGGACATATGAAATATATATCTATTTGTGTTTCCTTGGCCATCTCAGAAGCATTTGGCCTGAAGCTCTGTCTATTATCTGATATAGTTTGGATCAAAGGATGCAAGAAAGTGCTTTAAATGTTTGAGTAGCTCTTGGAGGCATGCATCCAATCTGCAGTGATGAAACACTCACCTGAGTGCTATTAATTTTCTAGTCTTACTCAAGACATGCAGCCATTCTCTGAGAATGTGACAGCATAAGCCCTAGTTCCAGTGACACTTTGCCATTTATGTCAACATTTCCACAATTGTGATGGTGTGGGTCAAAATGTTGCAGTGCAGAATGGTTTTATTGAGGTAGTTATATTCAGATACACTCATGATTAGAATGGTTGGCATATGAGAAAGCTTTCAGGAGTCAGAAGTCACAGTGCCATCTCTGCTTGAACTTCTGTATTTGGAACTGGTCAGTTTTACTCATAGTTGAGAGGCAATCATCCTGCAATGCAAACTACAGTCTCTGGTTAATTGGGTTCATCTCATTTTGACAGAGAGTGACTTGGACTTAACCTTACTTAACTTAGTTACGTGTCAAGCTGCATGGACCAATTAAGGTTGGGAGGACACCTGGGGGTCGCCTGCTCCAATTCCTTGCTTTAAGCATGGCCAACTTAGATAGAATTGATCTAATTTTGAAGGAGAAGAAGAAAGTGAAAATAACTTGATTAGCACTGTCTTCATTTTGTGCTGTAACCACGGAATCACAAAATTAAAGATAAGTCCATTACTGGTTCCTACCCAAAACTGCTGTGATTTGTGTTGACTCACAAGTATGAAAGGTATAGCTGAAGCATACTGACTAAAACTGGTGTTTCAAATAACAGGATTGCCAGGATTGTCAGTATACAATTGGGTGAAGTCTGAGAGTGGTACTGAAAGATTCAGAATGGCCAGTAAGAAGATAATTTTGGCTCTTAATTGAAGTAGAAATTTGAAAGCCAGTAGAACCTTACTACTGGAATGATAAGCATAGTCTAAGTATAATTAGCTATGTAGCTATGTAGCTATAGGTCTGGGTACTATTGATTTGCAGACATCTATGTGATGAGGCAACTGCAATGCCTCTTATAGGTCAGGCCTTCAGATTCTGTTACAGCTCAGGTCCTCGAACTTTTGTGAAATGAGGATGATAGTGTTACTCTGTCAGATAGGTGTCCTGTAAGGTTAACAGTGGTGACATGCTTGTATACTAGGATAAAGTATGCTACCATTACGTAAAGGTATATAAACACGCCTACACTGTGGCAGGCATCAAGGTACTCCCAGATGATTATTAATCCTATGTTTTCCAGATATGCTACTATTCTGAAGTGCCTGTCCTGTAAATAGCACCTAATAGTGTATATACAAGCAGACAGGTAGGTAGATGTTACTTTTTAGGACATGTGTTTTCTAATACCACACATTCCTAGAGAAGAAATTGTTTGAAACACAGCTGGGATTACAAAGTGCAAAGTGCATGATAGAGCACCTAATTACTGTTAAAAATGGAAGAACTGTGTGATAGAGAACGGGCAGAAGACTAATTGTAATCCCAAAGGGACTAGGAATAGGATAGAGATACAAAAGCAGAGGGGAAAATGTGTATTTTAAAGCATCAAAATGCAGTAGAATGCATACACAGCGTTCCATCCGGGAAGATGACTGTGTCTGTTACATCTGATGAACATGGGCCATGTCAGTCAGAGCACTGCTGAAGCCACTAGGTCACCACAATTAGCTGAGAAATGAAGAATACATTAAACAATAATCTGCATTTCTAGCAGGTTAAGACTCCAAATAGAGTTACTTTACTATAGCCTGCAAATTACTGTCCTGTACAGTGAGTAAACCTTTTATTATTAGTAGTAATCATCTCATCCAGAGTTGTTTCCAGTGAAAAAAACACCCACACAACTAACTGTTCATTCAGACATCGTTCACTAATCATTGTGGTATGAGTATCATTGTATGTGGAATTAATCTTTAAGATTCAGCTACAATATTCTAGTATTTTTATTCAAGTTTGGCTCTTATCTAGGAAATAGATAAGGTTAAAATCTGATATATTCGGAGGTGGAGAAAGAAGTTTTACTTTCATTTGTTTATAAGCACAACCAGGAAAGCTAGCTTTAACTTGATAATCCTTATTTTATCGGTGAAAGTAGAAAATAATCTCAGTGCAAAAAGCAGATGTCTTTTTCTTTCTTTCTTTCTTTCTTTGAAGCTTTCTGTTGTTTGACTTCCCTTTTCCTTTGGAACAAATTTGCTTAACCCTTTTTTCAAGGGCAATTATAGTAATGAAGATCTGCAACACTTACTGTTGAATTGGAACAGCCGAGCGGGAAGGGGTAAGTCAGAATGAATTAAAATGATTTGATAGAGCACACACAAAGCCTTTGTGTCCCGAAGAATGACTGAGTAAATAGGATATTTGCTTGCTGAATAAAAAATAAGACTAAACAGCCTTGAATGCTCTCTGGCTCCCTTACATTCTCAGTATAAAATTTTAGGATGTACCCAACATCAACGTATAATTTTGGGAGTTCAAATCTCCTCTGTATTTCATTAGTTAGTCTGGGGTTTCAGTGATTTACAACTCAACAGTTAAAAATTGCTCTACTGTCATATTTTGCGCTTAAATCTTTGTGGCATCATGAAGATTTTACCCCCCTCACTTTCTGTTCCCATTGCTGGAGAGTTTGTGTCAGGACAGCGGGAAAGACCTGAGTTCAAGTCCTGAGGTCATTTCCTGGATTCTGGCACTAGGCATGGCCAAAGACAAATGCTTGATCTCTAAAGTCTTTATATTGCTCCCTACGGCTTCCTCTTTGTTTACTGTGGGATTGGAGGTGCTCCTGGACAGCCTCCCAAATGTCTGCAAGAAGGACTTTTTTGCTCCTAAAATAAGGAGGTGAGAGAAGGATCAAAAGACCTTACTGAGCAAGCCCTGTTTTTGTTAACCCTTAAATATATATGTGAATTTGTATTTAAGGGTTGCTCATGAGGAAAAAAAAAATCAACTGATTAAACCTATAGATACTTAGAGATCATTAGTTCTATGTTTTTTTCTTTTAAGATTGGAGTATTTTACATCCTTGTCTCTTATTTCCTAGTCTGTCCCAATTGATGTGTACTGCAAACTTGAATAGCCCTAAAAGCCTCAAATCATCTCTGTTAGGATCACAAATGAGTGATTAATATGAGTACTCAGACTACTAGGAGAGCTTGGGTACTTCTGAAAATATTTCCCATAAATATCTGACCCTAATATTAAGCCATAAAATAACAGATCTAGAAGCATCCCTGCTCTGGTAAAGAAGTTTCTTAACACAAGCATTAAGGATTTTTAGATTTGTATGCATACATTTTTTAGATAATGTAGTTTTAAAATATTATACATAACATGACTACATGGCAATAAAAAGTAACTATTACGCATTTGCACATACCACGTACTTTATAAAACTAGTGAGAAGGAATTTTTCCAATTATCAGTCACATGCATGTATAGAAAAAGTATCTTTTCCCCTGAAAGCCATCAAAAATGAGAAAATCCCAAGACTGCTACATAAGCAAGATACTATGTGAAGTTTATTATTCATCATTGCTTCTTGAGTTTTGATATATATTCCATGCACCAAGTCTTCTGCTATATCTCTTAGGGAGATAATATTCAGTTCTGTATTCCTCTCTGTCAAGATATCTGCCCTGAATTTTGCCAAAGTCTTTTACGGGAAATATAACATACAATCACAGTTTGCAATGGGTGAAACTATGTGACCCCACTTTTTACGTTATCACTTTATAAATATGGACTGTAATGATACCATCAAGCATGCAAGAATTAATGGAATTCTCTCTATTTCCATAATAAAATGTATAATTTAAATGCAAAAGCAATGCATTTTGATATACCTTTTCTTCTTGTAAGACATGAACTGCCACTCATTTTCTCATGTTTTTGCCACGCTTCCAATATATCATTAATGATTAAATGAGACTATTTACATGGAATTAAAAAGTAAAATCAAAGACCAACAGAAGATAAATCTAGTGTTAACTAATACATCACTTTTTCTTAAGGATTTTTTCAGTACTGTAATTGTCCACTAGAGGAAATTAATGTCATTTCAGTGAGATATAAGAAATGCATTCTTTATTTTTTAAAGAAAATCTGTGCAAAGAAAAGCAAGACCAAAAAACTGTGATGTGTAAATAAACCTTTGCAAGCAGTATTGACAGCAGACTATGTTTCACACCTCCTCTTTAACAAATATTTAAATACCATTGAGGAGACTCCTCTTTTATAATTTTACATTCTTTGCATTTAATTAACATGCCTGAGATGGACATAAAATAGGAGGTCATTCACTTGGGCAAGCATAAAGCAGTTGTAATGTTGGCTTTTAATTCAATTCTATAAATATCAAAGCATAGATAGAAAAGCTAGTGAGGAATCTCTCCCAGAATTAAACATGTTCCCCAAAGCCCTAAATCTCTTGAATATAGAGCCGATCAGGGGAAAAAATCCCATCAGCAGTTGTTTTTTTCAAGAAACTTTAAAATTGCTGTGAACTTTTTAATGTTTTTAACAGGAGCAATAGTTGTTGTTTTCTCGCAAATAATTTTACAGCTATTACAGGAATCCTTACTAGTATTGCTGTTTTTTGTATATGTGCCATTATGGTTTATTCCTCCAGAATTTGTATATATGAATTTTTTGAAGCTGTTTCTGACAATGACTAGTAAGTACAAAGACATTCTTGACTATTTTATCTTCATTTCAAGGTTGGCAGACCATCTTTAAGAATTTCAGCATTTAGATGTTCTTTCAGCTATTTTACCCCTTCTGTATAATTGTTTTAGAAATGACATTTCTTCGTAACCGAACACATGCAGGTAAATCAAAACTAAATGGCATCTCTTAGAGAGATTGTAATGCCTGGGAAACACACATAAGAAATCTTGTCAATATTTCCTTTTCTAACTTTATAGCAGTGTCAGTGACTGTAAGGTCTCTAGTTGAATTGCCAAAACACCAAATTCCAAACAAAGAATTCTGTAACATCAAAATATCTTTATCTTTTGGGGTTTTTTTTTCAATGGACACAATGCATTTACATTGTATACATAGTATAACCTTCTATACATGAACTTACCTTTGCTTCCTTGAACTTGGAGAGCAAAGCAAATGATCAAAAGTATTAATCCAGTTTTCAAATGCATGCTGTCTATTGATCATTCACAGTTTTCAAGAGCAATCATGCAGGAAATAAGAGTAAGTCAAGTAGAAGATTTTTTCTTTCTCAAAAACAAAAATCCCCAAAGGTCTTTCCTCTTTTTATATTCTTTTTCAGGTGTTCCCAGCCTTGGACTGCATTGAACTGCAACTAGGCAAGGAGTGTAACAGGTGCCAGAATCCAAGAGATGGCCAAACTCCTCCAACACACACACTTCTAGCCTGGGGGGCTGGAGTGGTAAGACAAGAGTGACGAAGTCTTAAGAAAAAGCAGTGTCTGTTTCTGGAATAATCTGTTTATCTGCTGCTCAGACATAATCCCTCTTACGGTCCAGCTGGAAGAGCTTTCTTCATCTTATTAACCTTCTGGAACAGCATCTGTCAACCCCAGAAGTCTTCAGCAGCACCATGATCAACAACGGAAGTCTCTTCTAGTGCCTGTTGCCTTCGACCATTGATCCTTTGGGCGTACTAGTGGTACGGCACATGAGCAGAGGCGAAATCAGAGGAGATCTAATTGTGCTACTTCCATACCACTGCTGATAAAACCCAGTGAAATTACTTTGAGGAGGAAGACAGCTTTTCCTGAAAGAACAGCAGCTTTTCCTCTGCGTATGTCTTGGAAGTCCCTCTTCCTTCTCATACCAAAAGGTTGCTGTTGCGATATTCCTATCAGGGCAGTGATGCTGATGCTCTGTGACAGCAGTGAAATGGTGTGACTCAGCAGTAAACTGCAGCAGTGTTCAGGGCTGGCACAATCCTATGCCCAACCGAGAGTGGGGGAGGGAAGGTGCCGCATGGAGGGAGAATAAGAAACAGTAGTGAGAAATGTTGTTTCAAGCACATGGCTATTGCCAGGCCAAGAATTGGCAGTGGGTGAACTCACTTTGCAAACTGCTCTGTTCCAGTTTCTCGAATAACTATTCCAGTTACATATTTGGCATGTGTTAGTGTTCCATACTGACTTTAATTTTCCAGAATGGTTTTTTAAAGTGCAATATTACATCTAAAAAAAGCTACTAGGTGAGCATTTGTAATGATCTGTCCCCCTTACGGATCTTTGTGCAACTGTGATTTACCATAGGAAGTATCTAGACTGGCAGCAAGAATCTCTTTTCTAGCACCGTAAGTACAAATCACTTTAAGAGTAACCTTCATTTGAACCCAATCAGTGTTCTATTTTTACTTAGGAATTAAACAACGGTAACCTCCCTCCCTTGCCGAGGTTGACTAATTTTAACTACTCAGACCAGCTAGTGCAGAAGACTGGGTTGGGACCAAACAAGATCTGCTTTGTTTTAAAGTTCACAATCTTTTTCTGATTTTTCAGTGCTCATTCTAATGCTTTATGTATAATGTTTCATGCACATTGTTTCATTGTTCTAACAAAACAAATTAAGAAGACCTTGCCAGCAGCACAATGCAAGGCAACAGTGGTGATGATCAGGATTTCTACTGGAGAAAATTTGAGTACTATATAAGGATCATTCTTTAGTAGTACCAATACTTGTCTTTACATATTTTATATATGATAATGATATGGTTTATATTGTAGTCCTATAATTACTACCTCTACGAATCAGGTAAGCTTCAACAAGCATTTATAAACAAGTTATAGTTGAAAGATGAAGTTCCCCCAATATATTATCTTATTTTTAGTTATTTCAGCTCACAGTCTGCAATAACTTTTTGGGAATTTTTCGGAGAGTGGTGGAATCCATTGTTTCTGGTAACATCTGAAAGTCCAGGATTGGCGAAAGTCACAGATTATTTCCTTAGAGCACTTTGCACTTAGGTAGCAAACTCCCTATGGAATTTGGTAGGAATGTGATCCTTTAATTCCATTAGGAATCTAATTTAAGTATCAGACTGTATTTTGAAAATGTGCAATAAAGAGATTTACTTAATTAGTATGCAGAGACTTGTTAGTAAAGCCTGAGCCAGGAATCAGAAATCCTTTATCACAGCTTTCATTTAAAAATGTATTTTTGAGCCCTTCACATGTTGGAGAAGACAAACATTTAATAAAACATAGTCTTATCTTTCAGAGATAAAGGAACAGAAACAATCCTAGAACACACCACAGTGTTGTTCAGTGTCACAATGTGACTTAAGGAAAATATTGAGCTCCATAAGCAAACTGTGATTAAAAATTTGTGGAACAGAAGTCTGCACACTTTGAGATGATGCTTAAATCATTAATATTTCAAGCTGTTTTCTGTTAAGGCAGTGCCTTCTGTGTATTTCCATTTAATTGAGAAATTTCCTAACTAACCTTGATAACTACCACAGTGGAAGCAAACAAGAATGATAAACACTCATTAAAGATAAAGCAATATTATCTAGGGACCACTCCATCTCCGAGTACTGTAGTGTTTAATTATAGGTCACTGTTAATTAATCTAGAAGTGCTTCTGGTTGTTTTTTTGTCAACAATAATTATATATAGTTAAAGAGGCGATTAAAAAAATTCTACTGAAATTCAATAGTGCATTACAAATATACTACCAAGACATGGAAAGGACAAAACTGTATGCTAAAATACCCATTCACCCAGGATAAGTGCTTGTAAATGGGTTAAATGAGACTCGTTAATGGTCACCTCAGTGAATCACCGCACATATCTAGCATAATACACCAATCTGCTGTTTCAATACAACTAAAGCTGTTTCCTTTGCTTGCAGAAAAATGACAATTTTGGCCATCAAGGACTCCATTTAGAAGACCTTTGATGTCAAGTGTTGGTAAGTCTAGAGCTCAAGGCATTCTCACATAAAGATCTAAAGATCTAATCTAAAAGTTGTGATGCATAGTGTTGAATTTTACATACCTTATGTAGAAATGTAAATCAAGGCGTCAGCCAACTCTCATGCTCCCTATAAAGACAAGTCAGATTCTATACCATTACAGTTAGAGTCTATACTATCTAAGTTTGACTTCTGGTTGTAGTTTTCCTGAGTAATTTCTCCTGTCAGTCTACCCAAATGTTTTCCTTCTAATTTCCATACTGCATTTACTTGGTAGACCTGACCTGCCCTGAGGAAGGGGAGATCTGAAATTATGAAGAACCTTCTAAATAACATCAAGTCTTTCTCTGGTATTCATTACTTCCATGGCAGCCAGCGCACACCAGGCACAGCTTTAGGCTTCTGATTAAAAGTGAATCCTTCTGCTCTTTTCTTTGTTGCTGAGTTTGGTCAAACCAAGGCTGTCTCTAAGCGCCCATATCTGCAAATGGAGAGGATGACATTGGAGAGCTAGAAAAGCCTCTCTAGGGACAATCAAGATAATTGATGTAAGCACGAATGGCTTTTTCCTGCTTTCTCATGCATTGAAATGTAGATAAAATATTTCACAGAATCACAGAATCTTAGGAGTTGGAAGGGACCTCGAAAGATCATCCAGTCCAACCCCCCTGCCAGAGCAGGATCATCCAGAGGAGGTCACACAGGAACACGGCCAGGGGTTTTGAATGTGTCCAGAGAAGGAGACTCCACAACCTCTCTGGGCAGCCTGGTCAGTGCTCTGTCACCCTCACAGTAAAGAAGTTTCTCCTCATGTTCAGGTTGAACCTTCTATGCTCCAGCTTGCTCCCATTGCCCCTTGTCCTGTCATTGGACATCCCAGAGCAGAGCCTGGCTCCTTCCCCCTGACACTCGCCCTTTACAAATTGATCCCCATGAATGAGGTCACCCCTCAGTCTCCTCTGCTCCAAGCTAAAGAGATCCAGCTCCTTCAGCCACTCCTCAGCAGGAGATGCTCCACTCCCTCCATCATCTTTGTGGCTCTGAGCTGGACTCTTTCAAGCAATTTCAAAAATTATTATTTTAAATTTTAAAATTGATATTTTATTTTTAGATGTTGTGGTTTGCATATCAAAGTTAGGCATTAGCAGTAATCCTGCAGTGGATTTAAAGAGTTTTTCATGAAGAACACAAACTATCTTCTTGTTCTTTGAACTTTTCCAGTTGGGAAGTATTTGTATTTTACCCTCAACTACTGCCCAGCTATGATGTTTCCTTTTAATTACTGAACTAATATGAGATTTATTTTTAGTCAGTAAATTAAATCAAATGAAAAAGAAAAATGAACACATATTTCTCAGGACAGTTTAAAAATACCTATTTTTTGTTTTCTTTTTTTTTTTTCCCTATATCTCATAAACAGTTCCTATTTCCAGTGTCTCTCCTTAGTAGTAGGGAACAAATAAGATCCCATCAGGAACAAACAAAATATTTTCTCCCTGAAATACCTGATCAGTGCACAGACACTGTGCTTGCAAATGTCCTCTTGTTTTTCAGACCAATTGCTCTTTAAAACCTGTTTCTTCTGGAAATTCTTACATTCTTTCTTCAAAACTGAATTCAGACAGTATATCCTGGAAGAGTGCCATATAACTCACTTTGCTGATGGCTACAGACAGTGGTAGCATTGGGACAATGCACTGTATTTTTATTGGGGTGTCAATAAAATAATAGATTGCAGCAAATGCTGTGGACATGAAGTTGGTTTTTAGTTTGAGTAAATGTCAGAAGTGGAATAATAATTAGGTTTAGAATAAAGCAGTAAATTTGAATTGTGAGAAACAGCCAATAACAGATATCAGTGACCCAGGAGTTCAAAAGAAACTCAGAAAATAAGGTTCTGAGTTGCTGACAGACCAGCTGAGTGTTTAAATAGGCCTTTATACCAAAGGAAAGACTTTTCAGAAAGGTGTCACTACAAATCTGGAGAACTGTACTTCAGCAAATCTAACTTCTGTACTAGGCAAATTGAGAGAAACCATAATAAAACAAATAAGCACAATAACAAGAATGATCTGGTTGATACAATATCCTTGGACAGCCAAGAGTTTTTGATGAGGTCTGCTCTTAAACTAAGCTGTCACAGAGTAAAAAGAAAAATCTTCTATATTAATAGCTTGTTAAAAGTTTAGAAATAAGTGAAAGAAAAAAGCATTTCAAAGACTAAGTGTTACCATTAGGTTTTATGCTGGAAGAGGGAGCAAATGCTAGGATAACAAAATTTGCTGATGGGACAGAATTGCTCAAAATCATTAAGATTTACCCAGACAGTGAAAAGATGCAGACCTGTGTGCTGCTGCTGAATGTGGATAACAAAGCTGCAGATAAAATACATCCATGAGAAAAAAATAATGCTACCTATGTATAGATAATTATTTGCTCTAAATTAGTGATAGCCATTTGGCAAGGAGAGTTTGAAAGAATAAATTTCTGAAAATGGCAGCTCAATCTTTGGCCATGATCAAAAGGAGAAATAGAATATTAGTGCTCTATTAGAAAGGAATAGAAAGGAAAGCATTTTTTAAAATAAAATCATATATATTTAATAATGCTCTAGTCCTGCAATAACAATAATACCTGTTAGAATTAGAAAGGTTAATGGGATGGCAGTGAAGATTATTATAGGAAAGGAATGGTTTCCATCCAAGGAAATATTGCACAGGCTAGGAATCTTTGGCCTGAAAGAGACATGTTTGAGGAAATGATTGATTTGCTTAGTTTTTCTTGTAATATGAGAACAGGGAAATACCAAATTTAATTTTCATTTATTGACTGCTTCTTCCAGAGCCTTTTAAATTTTTGGTCTCTACAGCTGGTTGGAACAATAAATTTTCCAGTTTAATTACGCATTTTATGAAAATTTACTGCCTTTATATAAGATTAAGAAGGAATTTGTCAAATTCATCGACACTAGGCCCATCAAGGAATGGGATACACATATGGATGCACATCCTCTTGCTCAAAGTCCGTTATTTACTGATCATCAAACACTGAGGGCAAGCTAGGAACTGGATCAGTTTTGCTTTCCTCTTCCTTAAATTATTTTGGTCATAAATGTAGATAAGACAGTAGATTTACTAGGTCTTTGATCTGGCATGACTACTTGTTGCAGCTCTGCTAAACAGAAAATGGAATTCTACGATTCAATCCCAGCAAAACCAGGAGACTACTGATAGACACTGAGCTGTAGTCCCTAACTCAGACCAACCTGCCCTTAAGTCAAGCTTACGAGGTGGTTATAGCAATT